>NW_025961329.1:0-88430 GCF_023159225.1 Perognathus longimembris pacificus | reverse complement strand
ATCTTACAATAGGCTGTAGGTAACGCAGAATTTAATAAATCCTTGTTGCAGATAAACAGACATTATTTAGACAGGCCTATGAATTGGGCTTGGATCACTCAGGGTTGAAGGTCAGACTTTTCAGCTCCAAGTGTATTAGCTTTTCAATTCGTCTTTGGGTGCCATTTTTTACATTAGTGTTGTTGTTGCTGTTGTTTTGCTTTTCGTTTTATTTTATTGTTTTCATTCTTAAGCCCTGCAATGTACAGGCCTTGTATAACACTATGCTGGTTTTTTGAAGTGCATTGATTGTGGAGGGCCCAGAAGTAGAAACCACAGACCTTAAGTGACAGTTGCCCTTATCCGAGGTTTGACCTTTATTGAATGGAGGTCTCTTGTTAGAAGGGATATGTGGAGTTAAAAGGCCTGCCAACTTTTCAGGAAAAAAAAAAAGGAAACTCCTGGGGTCCCCACATGGAGAATGATAACAGTGACTTGTGGGAAAGAAGTGCTTGCCAATCCTGTGACTGTGTGAGTCTGGGGAGGTGATTTTGCTTGGGGTCCTGTGGGCAAGGCTGCCTTGGATGCAAGCTGCTTGCCCTCCATGCCTGTAGGTTTTGCATATGAGAAGTCAACCAACTTCTGATGAAGTCGCATCTGTATTATAGATGGACAGGCTTTCTTCCTTGTGTTCCTTCCTTCCAAACAATGTAGTATCAGAACTGTATTCATTGCTTTGGCATTATATCGAATCTTACACATAATGAGATATTTAATATATTTGGAGCTCCTTCTGTGCAAATGCTATGCCATTTTGGTCTTTGGTAGGGGGTCCTGGTCCCCCATTCCTTCCATCCATTGATACTAAGCGATGGCTGTGATTGTCTTTATAAACAACTTTGTTAGCTCTTTTTTTAGAGAAATTAGTCTGTTACACAGTCATGGTGGCTTTCCGCACTTGTAAGCATGTACTTTAGTTAAACTGAGCCCTTATATTCCTGCAAAATGGAACTTCATGACATTGCCAATATCTGAGTGCTCAAGTAGTCTTTAAATATTTTTCACCCTGGAAGCTGGCAACAAATAGCTTATTCCTTGCCCTGTACCACTCAGCATATAAATCCTGAGTTCCTGCTGACCAAAGATAACGTAAAGTACAAATCAATAAGCCTTTTGTTTCTGTAATTTGGGAGAATGAGATGATGGGTGAAGGAGAATTCCTTGATGAGGATTCAAAAGAACACTCTCATTATCCCGTGGATTAAGAGAGCTACACTACAGTTTGACTCATTTGCTGAGCACTGGGTCATTATACTGCACTTACAGGCTTTGTCAGACTGCTTTCTTCAGATAATAATTCACACACGAGACACAATATAAAGTGTATGATTTTTTTGGGGGGGACACATTATGGATTTTTTGTGTATTATTTTTTAAAATGAATGCAATATATTAAAAAGTACCATCCTGATCATTTTTAATGTACAGTGGCATTAATTACACTTTCAAGTTTTCGCAATCTCTATCACTTTCTATTTCTAAAACAATTAATCGTCCCACACTGAAACTCTGTCCATTAAACCACAGCTGAATGGCGGTTTCCATGTACTTTGCTTAATTACCTTCAGGTGAATGTCAGAGCTTTGAGGGAGATTTCATCTTCTCTTCTAGGAGAGATGTCTTCTTTCAGGAGAAATTGACATGGTACCGAACATATAGCAGGTACCCTTAAGAACAGCCTCTGAGAATATTATTAGGGATGTGGGGCCATGAATGGGGACTCTTAAGATCCACATTTGTGGGAGAAGGGGAGGGGGCAGGACTGAGGAGAAGAAGGAGATCTGCTGGGTTGCTGTCATAAAGTTTCATCCTACTTGGTAGAACTATGAGCCTGAGATTCTGATTCAAAGTGCTGTGGTTTGAATGTTCCCTTCCAAAACTCATGTTGAGATTTAATTATGGTATGAATAGGTAGGTAGTATCTTTTGTGGTATGTATGGTTTGATTTCACCTTCTTGGGAGTGGGTTGGTTCTGGGAGCTCCTGATGAAGGTGCACCTCTCCTTCTCTCTGAATCATACACAGTGACCCTTCTGCCTTGTTGTGCAGATGCTGGGGCAAAAATTCTGTCTATGGACAGGTCATTAAATGTTGCTGCTCATTAGCACTGCCTTTTCACCTTCAAACATACTGTGGCTGACATCATTGGCACAGAGTAGGAAATGGGTGCTGGAAATTTCCAAGGTTCTACTGGGCAACACAGATTGAGAATAACAGCTCTCAGTCTTGAAGGGGCATCAGCAGAGTGGTCTGCCAAACCTACCATCTTCTCTAATCATCTTAGGTGTTGAATGGTTCTCCTCTTTACCAAATTAAAGACAATTATTCATCACCACAGTGGGAAATGCCCATATCTCAGATTCAGGCTTGAACACAGCTCATTCATCCACTGATGAAGTTCGTATCTATGTTCTTCTAAGCCTTTTCGATGGGTAATGAATGGACAATGCATTTGGGGAAGGGGGGAAGGGGAGCATGTAACAAATCAGTAGGAAAATAGAGAGCATCTCCAAAAGATAAGTAATTCATAATGAAGGAATTCAATCTTTAAACATTTGAAAATATATTATCAAATGAGGACTCTATTTGCTTAGTATACTGGCAATAGAGCTCAGTAATGATATTTTTGTACTCAGAAGAGATTTTAATACTCTGAGGAGAGGAAAGACTGGTATGGTAGAGTATGTGGCGAGATGCATAAGGATTCTTGAAAAACCCTTGCATTCACTCTTGTTTGTTTTTCACTGACGATGGGTAGGTACTCTTCCATTTGAGCCATGCCTCCACTTTGACTTTTTGGATTTGTCTTCCTGAGCTGCCATTAAATCGTAAACCTCAGATCCCAGTCTCCTGAGTAGTTAGGATTATAGGCATGAGCTGTCAGTGTCAGGTTTTAATATCTTCTTCATCAGTCTTCTTTTTGATAAGTACTGAGTAGAGATGGAACATAGGTTTATGCTAGGCAAGTGCTATGCCCTCTGACACACTAAATATAACATTGATGCTGAGGAAACCATAGACAAGTATGGAAACCTAATGCAGATGGTGTAATCACTGAGTCTTGCTGACAACAGTACATATGAGGAGTTGCATCAGTGTTTATGAACAGGGTATGGGCTAATTAGGTTCTGTTATGTACCTAAGTGCTTTAAACTCTGAGAAATACATAAAATCAGATTTGCATTTTAAATGCCTGGAAGTAAAACAGCACATGGTAATAGTAGTAAGCAATGTTAATTCTCCTAAAAGAATTCTAGATAATTCTAGATACATTATATCTGTAACCTACACATTTTCATAATATACAGATTAAAACACACCCACATGTTCATTCAATTTGTGAATTTCACACGCACACCTACACACACACATACACACATATACACACATACACATAGCATAGAGCTTGCATAGTGCCATGTGCCAGTGGTAGATGCCTGTAATCCCAGCTACTCAAGAGGCTGAGACCTGAGGATTTCAATTGTAGGTTGGCTGGGAAAGGAGAGTCCATGAGACTCTCATCTCCAATTAACCAAAAAGCCAGACAGCACTTAGGCTCTGATTCAAGCCCCAGTTCATGCATACACACACACACACGTGTGCGTGCATACACACACACACAGAATGCATACAGGCAGTTCTAGAATTATATACTTCCAAAATTACACACACACACTTCTTTCTTCACCCTTTCCCTCCCTCCACCTATTCATCTAGCAGTCTAGAAAAAGGAAAGAACTATAAGCAATTCGTGGTCATTCCCGGAATTTGGGAGTGATGGGTGATTTTGATTTTTTTAAGTACTTATACTTTACAAAGCTTTATACTGAGATTGTATCACCCTTACAATGACAAGGAAGTAATGGTTTCTAATATATCAGTGTTCTTGCCTGACCTAGTTTCCTTCCAGTCTTGCATTCATCTCCTAGGAAGGACCTTCTGGGTTGTATACCTCCCTCCATATTTGTCTTCCTTCCTTCTTATTAAAATAATCACACGTGTGCTTTACCAGGTTAGGGGCAATCATTCTACTCATGCATTTGTGACACACTGTCCACATTTACTCACTTTATACGCTAATTCTTTTCCTATGTCCAACCTTTCAATAAGACATTTCCAGGCATTGCATGTCAATAATGTATCCCCCAAAATATTGATACTGCATTAAGTCATTCCATATTCACCCTTGGGAAAAGTCTTGGGGCTGTAAGACTTTCCAGACACATGGGATATTCATAACGAGCCATGCTGGCTACCACTTCAGCAGGCAGATGTTCTTCAGGTGAAAAAGCTCACAACCCTTAGGCTCTCCATCCTGCTCTTGCTTAGGCTACACTGGCATGCCCAGCTTATATACTTATTGTGGATCTCATTACATTTTCTTGTAAGTGGTTGGCAGTGACCGTCATTTTTAGATCACTGATAGGAAATGTGGTCATATCTACCGAACCCATCTCCACCAGATATGGTCTTCGCCTCTTTGCATTCATGCCCTCCATAAATAGATGAAGCTAGAAGTGACCACATGTCATTTCCAAGACTAAATTACAAAAGATGGCAGTTTTCATCTTGGATACCTCCTCTTGGAAAGCGTGTAGTGAAGAAATTCAAGCCATGTACTGGGAGAAGCGCCATCTTGCCATTGCTAATGAAACACAGAAGCTGGCCTGGCAGCCTCATGCATGGGACTGGCGGTAGACATGCCCCTCTAAGTCTTCAGATCTTGTCATCCCAGTTTGATTGAGAGCCCATAAGACCCCAGCCAGAAGTGTCCATATAATTGCCTTCTAATTCCTGACCCTCAGGAGCCATGTGAGACAATAAATGTACTACAAGTGGAGGGCCAGTGTACTAGAAATGAAAAGGTGAAATTGGCTTTGAACACAGCATGGACAGTGAGCACTGAGGAATGTGTAGGTAAAAGCTCAGCATGCTTTGAATTGGGTCTATTGAGGCTTGTACACTGAGGATGCTGACTGTGAAGCCTAAAGGAAAATGAGAAAGCTCCTCTTGGAAACTTGGGAAAAGAATCCTTGCTATGTAGTGGCTATATTCAGACACATATCTCACGTATGTATTTCCACTTTCATAGAAAAAATTTTAAAATGTACCTGATGAACGGGGTAATGTGGTTAGGATTTCTGACCACGGTGTTGAAAATAATTTCCAATTGCTTTTTTCTAACTACTAAATAACAAGGAGGTAAAGCCAGGGGTGGTGCTGTGCCTGTAATCCCAGCATTGCAGAGGTGAGCAGGAAGATAGAGATCTAAAGGCCTCCTAGACTATATGGCAGGCTCAAGGACAGCCTTGTCCTGGATCCTTACTTACAATCGTGGAACCAGTGATAAGACAGAAAATGTGGTACATATATACACACAGTAGAATTCTCCACATATGTCAGAATGAATGATATTGTACCATTCATAAGGAAATAGACAGACTTAGAAAAAAGTATATCAAGTGAAATAATCCAAACCCAGAGAAACACAGGTTGCCTAGTTTCCCTCATTTGTGGTTGCTAGAATGTACCTATAAATTTACAAGTAAACACACTGGATGGTTAAAAAAAGAAATAAATACTCTGGGATATGATAAATTATACAGATCTCTAGACATTCACACCGTGAGACCAAAGGAGGGTGTTCTTAGGACAGGAACACAAAGGTGCAATACCTAGGTACATATGATCATATGAAATAATATTTATCGAAATGAATTCCAGGAAATAGAAACAAGAAGTCTTTCTTTGTTGTTCTTTTTTGTTTTATTTTCCTTTTGTCTTTATTTTTCTGTCTTTGGGAGGGTACAGGGAAGCACAGAAATGGTGGGACAAAGGAGGAACAAATGCAGCAGTGGTTCTCACTAGGCACTGTGTTGAAAACGAAGTACACAACTTGTGAGAGGGGCTGGGGTGGGAAAACTGGGAGAGCGTGAGGGAAGGGGTTACACTGTCCAATGAGAAATATAGTCATAACCTGATCCATGTAATTGTAACCCCTCTGTACATTACTTTTATAATAATAATAATAATAATAATAATAATAATAATAATAGACAGAGTACCAACTGAAAACCGAGAGAGAGTTTTATTCTTGGCCAAGAGTAGAAGTGAGAGATAAACTTACAAATTAGTTTTGCCACACTTCAGAATCAAGAGGTTCCAGACACAGTAACAGAACTGAGGAGTCAGGTTAGGTATAACATTTCCAAAAGTCATGTTGCCTTACTCATTTTATGGTTCTTTCTAGGCATCACCATGGCGATTGTGAATTGTCTTGGTACTTGAGGGTGTATCATTTAACATTCGATAGGGTTATAATGAAGTCAAAGATCCAACCTGTTCCAGGTAGTCCACCTGAAGAGAGGCTTCTGGTCTACAGGCATTCCATCCTGAAAGACAAACAAGGTTAGGGTGGGGTGGGAATGCAGCTAGGTCACCTAGGCAGTACCCAGGACAACACCAAGCCCTAACTTAGAGGTTGAAGCTCTGAAATTGTTGCTGATGGTGTAATGGAATGGGACTTTGGAACTGGTGTGTATTGTGTGTAGAATGAGGTTCTTTTGGTGCACGAGAGTGAACTATGTAGTAGGCAATGATCCCCGGCCAGTGATCCCCGATGCCTGGTGATCACAGAGTGGCAAATACCTTCCCTCGCCCCCACTCTACCAAGGTTGGTCTGTGTGCAGTAGCATATGGTAGAAAGCATGGCATGCCACTGTGGGGATTAGCTTATTAAAGTCTGCAGCTTCCATTTTGCGCATGCTCTTCCTTGGATCACTCACTGTGGGGAAAGCCAGCTGTCATATGTTAAGGACACTCAGGCAGCCTTGTAAAGGCCCAGATGGTGAAAAACTTCCAGCCAATGGCCATGCAAGTGAGATTTCTTGTATGTGTGCCATCCAATCCAAATCCAGGCTTTATATGGCACAGGGTGGACCCAAAGCTGGTCTGGACCCAATACCTGAGAAGCCTAAGATACTATATAGCAAAGAACTGCCACTGGAGCTGCAGACTGCTATCCTTAGAAAGGCCTGCTTTGTAAGATGGGTTCTTGGCTGTCCTCTGGAAATTTGGGGTTAAGGGGAGAGGTCCTATTTTTCCCTAACAAATAAGAGTAGCTCAGTGTGTATAAACAGTAAACCAAGTTATTGATGCTCTGGGTGTCTGGAGTTGAATATGTTTCAGGCACAGGGTGTATGTATGAGCATCCCCCAGCCTCTCTTCAGGGCATCAAGTTTGTAGAGAGGTCTCTGGGAGATGACATGTCCCTCAGGTTGTCAGAGTGCGATTCTGGGGGCACTGAGCCTAGGATGTGTGATTTCAAGGAGGAAGGAGCCTGCAGTCCGGTACTCTGTTCCCTATCCAGCAAAGCAAAAGCTGCTGATTTCACTTTGTACCATTTGTTGTAATACATCATGGCTATGAGAACTACTCTTGGAGTCTGAGAATCTTCCTGGCCATCCACAGACCTGAGTGGTTTAGTGCAGCCTTTGCCTACAGAGAATCCCTGAACTACATCACTGATATTCTCCCAGATAACTGATCCTCAGGAATCAGCCAGTGATAAATATTCGTTATTTTCTCACTGCATTTTTTTTTTTTTTGCCAGTCCTGGGCCTTGGACTCAGGGCCTGAGCACTGTCCCTGGCTTCTTTTTGCTCAAGGCTAGCACTCTGCCACTTGAGCCACAGCACCACTTCTGGCCGTTTTCTGTATATGTGGTGCTGGGAAATGGAACCCAGGGCCTCATTTATAAGAGGCAAAGCACTCTTGCCACTAGGCCATATCCCCAACCCCTTCTCACTGCATTTTAGGATTGGTTATTATGCAGCAAAAGATAACCACTCTAAACAAAGGAATTCTTCCCTTCTTCTTAGCATGTGGCTATGTTTTGGGAAGGATTTGAGTGGGTCTCCTGAAGATTCATTTGCTGGAAGCTGGGGCCCACAGGATGATGTGTTGTGAATGTAGAACCTTTAAGAGGGGGAGCCAATGAGAAGGTAATTGCACTGGTGGGTTCTCAGGATAGCTGGTTGTTATAAATCAAGGACATTTGTTATATGATGTGTGGACTGACCTTCCTGTTTCCTTTCTCCTCTGTCAAGTTGTGAAGTGGCCACTGGGCCTTTGTCAAGAGCGGGAACCATGCTGTTTGGGGTTGTGAGCCAAATGAACCTTTTTCTATTTTTATGCAGCCTCGAGTATTTTCTTATAGCAACACCAAGTGAGCAATGTCATTTATTGAATGGGTTGAGAGTATTTTCTTGCCTGTGAAGAATTTTGTAGTCTTTTTGGTTCCTCCTGTTCCTTGGCTGAAGAAATCTATATCTTCGCTTGGTGTTGTGAAGAGGGCTTGCCATCCTTTTCTTTCTTTTGGTCTGGAAGAACCAGTCCCAGAAGCAGCAACCTGCCCCAAAGCTACCATTTCCACTACATTCTTAACTGAATGAGATCCATGGTTGTAAGGATCAGGGTATGTCTGTGCCTCTTATCTGTCACTTTTTTCTCAGTTCTGCTGATTTTTTCCCCTCCTCTCTTCCACTGGTGGTGATACCTACTCATGTCATTGAGATACAGACTTCTTCCTGATGAAAAATTGATTACCAAGTGTTTCAGGGCCTTATAAGATATTTATATTTCCTCATTGACTCCCGCTGCTTAGTTTATCATGTGAGCACCTTGAGGAAAGTTCAGACAAACAAACTTTCTTCTTTACATTGCACCCTACATTCCCACTTCTGCAAATTATCTTATATACAAAGATAGGGACCTTTCAGGTGAAGATGACTTTATTGTGACTTGACATATTATTGTTGTTGTTAGTTGCAGCACTGGGTTTGAAACCAGGGCCTTGTGTTTAAAGGTTGGTACTTTACCATCTGAGCTATTCTCCCATACCTTTTTGCTTCAGTTCCTTTTTTTGTCCTGTTGATACTGGGGTTTAGATCAGGACCTAGCACTCATGATCAGCTTTGTCACTCATAGCTGATGCTCTACCACTTGAGATAACCATCCTGACATAAGGAAAAGGTTTGCTTTGAATCACAGTTTCAGGAGGTCCAGTCTATAGTTGCTTGGCCTTGTTGCTTTGGGCCTGTGGCAGCACAGAACCTCATGGTCAGAGTGCATTATGGAGGGCTGTTTACTTCATGGCAGTTGGGGAACCAAAGGAAGAAAGAAGAGGGGCCAGGGTCATGAAATCCCCTGCATAGGCCTGCCACCAATGACCTAACTTCCTTCCCATAGGCCTCACCTCTTAAAGCTTCTACCCTTTTCACTGGGTAGAACAAGTTTTTGTAGTGAGGAAGAGTTCTCACTGGAACTTTACTGTTCCTCAACCCTTTACTAGCTGGTTTGTTGAGAAGAGTAAATGAGTTAAGAAGCTGAAAGCACTCAGTAATCCATAGGGTCATGTAAGCAAACATTGCAATAGCCATCACTCTGAAGCCATTTTCCCTGTCCAGTAAACTTGTTAATCATTACATCACACATGTAAGATAACATGCACATTATATACTGTTTTTATCAGTCCTTGCATCAGCGAACCACAAACACAGTAATCTCAGTACATGGTCATTCCTGCAGAGAATATGTAATCTTACAGATTTCAAAGGCAAAAAAGACTAATTCTGTACAAAGAGTTATGTTATCAACAATGAAGAAATGACAGTCTATTAGAATCTCATCTTTCATATATATATATATACATACACATATATATGAATACATACATATATGAATACACACACACACACACACACACACACACACAATGTACATAAGGCTTGATGCAGGCCCTGATGTGCTGTTTCAGCTATTTCCTGGTCCAACTCTTCACCACAGTAGGTACTCAATAAATAATCACCAATAAATGTTCATGAGCACACATGGCTATGCTCTGTGGAATACACTGCGTTGTATGTTGTAAGTAGAATGATGGCTTTGTTTGCTGGACTCACAAGGAGCAATAGAATTTTGGGTTGCAAGATGGCTGCAGCCTTTCAGGCTCCTCTCCCGATTTATGGCTTCTGAGGGTGAGCAGATTCTGGAGCGAGGCTGAGGCTGTGCTCAACCAGAGTCCACACCGTGACATCAGGGTCTTTAATTCCTTCCTTCGTCCCTGGTGTATATTCTGTCCTGATTATAGCTGCTGGATCTCATCTCACTGTGAAAAATGTTTCCTCTCTGCTGACTCATGGGGCTCAGTGTTTGATTAACAAGTTTCCCATTTTCTGTGAGAAATACCTAGGTAAGTCCCCCTTGGTTGAGGCGAGGATCTACAATAATTCACAACCACCCCATGGGGCCTTTCATGAGTGACATACTATTTGTAAGGATGTGTCATTTAGAATACAGGTGGCCGCATCCATTCCCAGGCTTCTCAGCACAGTGTGTGGGCTCTGATAAAAGATAACATGACTGTCATGACAGGAGAACTCTTGGCACTGACGAACCACTATAAAATCAGAATTGGAAGAAATAGATTTGTTCTTTTCAAAGTAGTGACCTTGAAGTGGATGATATTCTTTGACTCTTCTACTGATAGGGCTATGACCCAAAATGTTTCTGGGATCCAAGTTTTTGAGTTGCCCTCAGAGTCTGAAGCACAGTTCTGTGAAGGTTTTTGTTGTTGTTTTTGTTGTTTTGTTTTGTTTTGTTTTGCCAGTTCTGGGCCTTGGAATCAGGGCCTGAGCACTGTCCCTGGCTTCTTTTTGCTCAAGGCTAGCTCTCTACCACTTGAGCCACAGCACCACTTCTGGCCATTTTCTATATATGTGGTGCTGAGGAATCAAACCCAGGGCTTCATGTATGTAAGGCAAGCACTCTTGCCACTAAGCCATATTCCCAGCCCTCTGTGAAGGTTCTTGAGTCTGACAAAGGTAGTGTTTGTAGAAGGCTTGGGTCTGAGGAAGGAATGAAGAAGGACTCATACCTTTCCAGCCCTGGGGTAAGCCAACAGGGCTTGGCTTGGTCCCAGGGCTGCATCCTTCTAGAAGACTTCATTGAGTTATGAGAATTGTGCATTTTTCTTCCAAGCATGATCTCTTTTTAAAAGAATGGGGTTGATGAGGGCATCTTACAGAACATGGTCCTATAATGACTGCCAGGCCTCTGTCCAGCACCAACATGAAGCAAGTGCTGGTATTCCTTTATCTATACATTTGTGTTTCTCATCTTCCTGTTTTTTTTCTTTAGAAGAAAGCATTTTAGATACTACTAAAGCTCTACTCCACTTCCATGCTCATCTCTGTATTTATACCTTAGCCTTATGAAGTTTTTGAACAATCGGTATGAGTTGTATTATCTTGTATCCTATGCCTCCTTCCTAAGCTGTTGTATGCTTCTTTCCTATCCTTGTCATTTTGCTTTCATTGTTCTATAATATTCCACTGTAAGAATAAGTCTGTTTATTCACCTCTTTACCTAAGAGGTTATGATGACTACTTCTTCCCCCCTGCTATAACAGAGAGTGGTGCAGTAAAGGTGTGTGTGGATGGGTGTCTGGCAGCCCCTTGTACCTCAAGGAGAAATTGCTGTGTTCTAACAATATGCGCGTCTTCCATTCAGTGGGTGTTTCCAAGCTACTCTCCAAAGCTTTGTCACTATGTTGCCACCAGCAATTACTGCGTCTCCACAGTCTCTTGGTGTAGCCAGTTTTTCATTGGGTTAATCTGACTGCTCTGGAAGTGCACCTCCTCACCTTCATTAGTTCTTCTCGCTCACTAGTGTGGTGTCGCATCTCTTCATACTCACTGGCTGCCGAAAGCCTGTCCATGTCTACCTCTTTTTTATGCTCATCAAACTTTTAATAACAATGTACAAGAATCATCTATAATATGCACATTATCATTACATTATACTAGGCATTTTAATTTGTTGTCAGTGTCTTGCCACTGTCTGGGGGTACATTGCTAGTGGGCTGTGGTGTTGCTTGTGGAGAGGCAGTGCTAATTCTCATAGATTCATATTCACCCTCTCCATGGTGTAGACTTTGGGGTATGTAGTGTGGAAATTGGGCTTCACCTCAATGTCATAAAATATGGTCACCTGCCTGGCTCCCATGTCTCAGCGCCTGGAATCCTAGCTACTCAGAAGGCTGAGATCTGAGGATTCCATTTTGAACCCAGCCCAGGTAGGAAAGTCTGTGAGAGTCCTATCTCCACTTAACCAGCAAAAAGCCAGAAGGGGAGTTATGGCTCAAATGTTAGAGTGCTAGCCTTAAGTCAAATAGCTCAAGGATAATGCTTATGCCTTGAGTTCAAGCCCCAAGACTAGTACATGTGTGTGCATACACAAATACACACATACAAGTTACCTATACATTCTTTTAAAAGTTTTGAATTCTAAGCTGGGTGCTATTGGCTCCCACCTGTAACCCTAGCTATTCAGGAGGCTGATATCTAAAGATTCCAGATTGAAGCCAGCCTAGGCAGGAAAGTCCATGAGACTCTAATCTTCAATTAACCATCAGAATTATGGAAGTGTTGCTGTGGCTCAAAGTAGTAGAGCACTAGCCTCAAATGCAAAAGCTTAGGGACAGTATCCAGGCCCTGAGTTGCAGCCCCACAACTGACAAGAAAATGTTTGAAATGTAAAATGTTTCACAGTTATCTAGGATTGATTTTGTATACAAGTAATGCTGGAACTCTTTTTCAAATAAATTTCCAGTTGCATTATATGTAAAGTCTTTCCTGCACTGCTATATTCCATATGCTCACATGTGTGGATATTCTGTCTCTGCAGACAGAATTTTGCTATGTTCCCAGACTGACCTTCAATTTACCATCCTCCTGCTTCAGCTTCTTGCATGCTGGGATTGCAGACTTGTGCTACCATGGTTGAGTCAGTTATGTGCTTGTTAATGGTGTGTTTCTGGCTTGGTCTAGTTTTCATCCATTTTAACTACTTTTGGCTTATGTTTTTGGTAGTGGAATTGCAACTTATTTTTCTCCTTCAGATTTGTTGTGGCTATTCCATTCTTGATGAACTTCCAAATGTGTTTCTGGAGCATGGAAGCCCTCTTGGGCATTTATTGGGATCATGGGGATGCTTTTAGGTGCATTCTTTCTTCAAATCTATCAGAAAGATTTCATGTGTTTTTTTCACTACACTTTTCTTGTATAGTTTCTTTAAAGTTATCTTTATTCCTCATGGCTCCTTTTATTGTATCTTTTCTGTTTCTCTTGTTGGTGAAGAGCGACTTCATTTGTCTTTATATATTTTACTCAGCTGTCATTCACTCTTATGGTTTATCTGTACATATTCTTACAAATTATGCACTTGTATCCATATATATGTACATATATATATATATATATATATATATCTGTTACTCTAAAACTGAGAGGCCTTTTTGCTCTTTTTTTCTTTTGTTGCTGGTCCTAGGGCTTGAGCTCAGGGCCTGGGCACTGTTCTGGAGCTTTTGTGCTGGGGGCTAGCACTCCATCACTTGTGCTACAGCTCCACTTCTGACTTTTTGTGATTAATGGGAAATAAGAGTCTCATGGACATTATTGCCTGGTCTGGCTTTGAACCTCAGATCTCAGCCTCCTGAGGAGCTAGGATTATAGGCATGTGCCACTGGCACCTGGATTTTTCCTTCTGTTTTATTATTTGTTAGGTCCAAACCAGGACTTGAACTTAGTATCTGATGTGCTTATTGGGTAGCACTCTACCAACTGAGCCATGCCTCCAGTCCTGAGAGGCCTTTTTAAAAGTCCTATGTCTTATTTTTCTTGTCTTCATGTATTAATATAGACTTTTATTATACCCTTTGGGATTTTTTGTTGTCAGTCACAGAACTTGAACTCAGAGCCTGGATGCTGTCCCTGAGCTCTTTTGCTCAAGGTTAGTGCACTACCACCATTTCCTGATTTCTGGTGGTTCATTCAAGATGAGAGTCTTAAGAACCTTCCTGCCCAGGCTGGCTTCGAACCATGATCCTCATAGCTCAGCCTCCTGAGTAGCTAGGATTATAGGCATGAGCCACTAGCATTTGACTGGCCCTTTGTTTTGTTTTATTGAGGCATATCAACTCCCATACTGTCCATAGCTCCTTTTGCATTACAGTGACAGAGTTGTATAGACTTATATAGTAAGCAAAGTTTAAAGGATTTGCCATTAAGCCCTTTACAAAATGTTTCCTTCAACCATCCACATAATGAGATTGAGCAGAGTCACTGTTGGTAACTCTTCTTGGTTTACTCCTGGCATTAAAATGAGTTTATCAAAGTACATCATCAAGACCAATGCTAACATATTAATTAGGTTAAGAAAATGTCCTTTTAGTCCTAGATTTATAAGACATAGTTTTTGTTTTACTATTTAAAAAATAGGGAATAAGTGTTGGCTCCTAGCAATTTTGGCACCTTAAGGAGATGAGCTTTAGTCTCATTTCAAACATATTTCATTAAATTCTCTTCTAAATTGTTCTATCGTTTCCAGTTCTTGGTAGCAGCATCCCGCTGTTCACCAGAGTGCCTTTGTAGTATGAGGTTGTAATGGGTCTGACTTTTCCTGGGGACTTGTCCACAGTGGGGTTTGTGGGAATTCTGCTCCAGCTTTTCCCATGCCCCTCATTGACCTGGGACCAGTTTTTATGTTAATTCATCAAACTTGGCATTTCTGGGCCGTGAAAACAGCCTAAGTTGATAAGCCTCAAATGTTCCAAAGTTAACGGTCCAGAGTTTAAATTGTGTAGGGAAACTGTTTGTTTTCTTTCCTTGAAGACAGACAGACAGACAGCAGACTGATAGGCAGATGACAGACAGGCCCATGACCTGAGCTTCTGGGAGACATTTCTGAACCTCTTTTTCCTGGAGCTGCTGCTTTTTGAGAGGCTTCACTTGGGACAGCAGCCTTTGGCCTTGGGTAGGCTGCATAGGCTTAGCCTCACTTGCCTACCTACTGGGAGATGCTTACTTCTGGTCCTCTATTCATCCTGGCTCCCTCCTTTCCCTTCCCATGGCTCATACTCTAAGGACAGAATTCACAGGCAATTCCATGCTTACTTCTAGTTTTTAGTTGTTCCTGTGCTTCCTGTGCCTGTTAATATCGCCTTTACTTGCAAGTTCAGTTGTGAGTTTAAAAAGATGATATATGGCTAGGTGCTATTGGCTCACATCTGTTATCCTAGCTGCTCAGGAGGCTGAGATCTGAGGATCACAGTTTGAAACTAGCCCAGGCAGGAAAGTTCTTGAGACTCTCATCTCTAATTAGCCACACAAAAACTAGAGGTAGAGCTGTGACTTCAGTGATAGAACGTTAGTCTTAAGCAAAAAAAAAAAAAAAAAATCAGAGACAGTGTCCAGGCCCTGAGTTCAAGCCCCAGGACTAGCACACAAAAAAAGAGATAGGTTCAGGGACTTGTAGCAAGTGTGTGGTTTGTGTCTTCTGAGCTCACTCTCTTGCAGCAAGGAGACGATGTCCTCTAAATGTAGTTTTGATATTCAAAACAGATGCAAACTTATTAGTCTCACCTGGTAATTCTGAAATATGGTAATGGTAATGATTATGCTTCTCTGGGAGAATTTACAATTTTGCATGGTTTTCAATTCAAGAAGAAGCTGAAAGAGGTGTTTAAGGGGCATTCAATGCTTGAAAATAAAATGCAGATACATAGCAGGGTGCCAATGACTCATGCCTAGCATCCTTGCTACTCTGGAAGCTCAGATTTGAGGATCATGATTTGACACCAGCTTGGGCAGGAAAGTCCATGAGACTCTTATCTCCCACTCAACATGGAAAAGCCTGATGTGCAGCTATGGCTCAAGTAATAGAGTGCCGGCTTTGAGCGGAAACAGCTTAGGGACAGCATCCAGTCCCTGAGTTTAAGACCTAGTACAGACACAAAAAAAATACCCACAGGTACACCACTAGCCTTTTCTTCTGAGCAAGTAGAGCTGCAAGGAATTCCTAGGCTGGCAAGGTGTGCGGGATGGGTCTGTCCATCCCCTGTCTATTGCCTGTGTTCAGAATACATGGGCAGGCCTGGGGCTGGCGGAGGCTTGCAAGGAACTGAACTTTCATGTCTTCTCTTGATTTTTTTTTGCTCATACTCTGAAATCAAGGCAACTCTTCCATGAAAATACAGCCAGGGGTCATTATAGTTTTTGATTAGTGCCGGAATGGCTGCCATTTTAATCTCTGTTAATGGTTGAGAGGAGGCTCTATGGGACTTTGCCATGGCTCATGCTTGTTTACAATCTAATCTAGTAGCATCTTAATTTGGATTGAAATACAGCCTTGGGAATTTTGCTCAGTGCTTTTCAGAGTGTTCTGGAATGACACGTTACCTGATGCTACCTGAGGGAGGGTACTTGGGCAGTCACAGCTTCTTGGAGTCCTGATCTACCCATGAGAGCGCCAGAAGTGCCAGACTGTGATTCCACCACAGTCCTGTTTGACTATGGAGCTGTGCACATGACTGCAGAGAGCCTTCTTGGTATACAGTAGGCACATTTGCAGAGGAGCTGATCCAGCTAACCAGTCTATCTGTAGCAGAAATTACAAGCCTGCTAATTAGAGTGATGTTCAGCTTCGAGCTAAGCGCTAGGCACCTGTGGACTTTGACAGAATTTGGACTTCTGAATGGTTTGACAAGAGGAAAGGAAAGGAATAGGCCAAAGAGGCCATCTCAGGGCAATTGCTTACAATCAGAACCGGACGTAGCCCAAGGACCTGCTTCTTCCTTTGCCAGAAAAATGCTCATTCTTCCCCTTTCATGACTGCACCCTTGTTCCAGTATTGACTATTTTCATTTTTCTTTTGTTTTCTGGCCTAGTACTCTGCACAAACCCAGGGCTCCATAGTCTGAGATATGCCCTCCCCAGTTGGCACAGTTTTCTAACCTCTATGACATAGCTGCTCTGTTAATTCTCCTTCCTCTTTCCATGCAGTTCTGGGACTATTCTCCAGTGTTCAATAATCCCTTGCTGTCTAGTGTTCTCTCCCTTTCTCTCTTTTTACTAATTGTAAAGAGATATTCACTAATGTTAATATTTATTGAACATATGTCATCATCATGTGCCAGGCCCATTTAAAGCATTTTAATAACAGTAGCTGATACTTATTAAGCACCCACTGTACGCCAAGTACTGTTTTTGGTACAGGGAATGTGAAGTAGTTGACACAGTGACTGCTTCTCTCCAATCATGTTTTTCTAAGGGACCGGTGGAATCCATCAGTAGACAAACCCCAGGCGGTGGCAAGAAGGGACATGTGGAAGGCTTGTGGAAAGAGGGGCTGCCTGTCTGCTATGTGACTCCTCAGGCCTCCCTATCATTCACTCACAGTTCCACTTTTGTCCAGAGCCCAGCTCAAGTCCTGCACCTGCACTATGACCCTTCTCTCCTTTTTTTTTTTACATTCTTTTGAGATATTGGTGATAACCAGCCATTCCTATCCATTGCCTTTGTGGAAGGGAAATGCATACGTTGTAGGGCACTTCACCATTGCATTCTAGGACCCAAAGTTGGAGCATTTGACACTGACTCCTCACAAGAGCTTAACTCTTTCCACTTAAAGAGAAGGAAACAGACTTTCTGAAGGTTACATCTGGTAAGTGACTGAGCCAGGATTTGAACTCAGGTCCTGTAGAATCCACAAGCTTCTCTTTGCCACTAGCCCAATCCTCTCCAGTATGATCAGGACCCTGCTTTGATCTTTCAATCTTGCTTCTTGTTCCCCGTAGGGAAAAGGCAACTTGTCTTAGAGACATGGGTCATACTTCACGTAGCTTCTGGTTTTGTAAATCTGGGTTTTCTCCTTTGACTACTCTTGCAGGTGTTGTGTAGGTGAACATAGCTATGCCTATGCACACAAGGTAAGCATTTTTTTTACATTCCCTCTCCTTAAGTACTCTTGCTGAATGCCCAAGGTTGGACCAGACCTGAGCACATGAAGCCTCTACTCTTCAGTAGAGGGGTGTCTCGGTGTAGAGGCCAATCCTCACATCGGAGCACAGCCCTGGCCACCCTCTGAGCACCCATGGCTCCTCTAGTCCTTCCTACCATCTTGCCGGCCTCATGAGTTCCCTTAGTGCATGCAGTCCTAGCTGCTGAGAAAACCTACACATCTAAAAATAGACCCAACTTTTTATAAGTGATGGTCTTGAGAGACACGGAACTTATTTCACTAGATCTTTCCAGGGCTCGGAACACATTTTTTTTTTAAGTTTTTATTATATAACTGATGTACAGAGAGGTTACAGTTTCACACGTTAGGCATTGGATACATTTCTTGTACTGTTTGTTATCTTGTCCCTCATATCCCCCTCCCCCCTCCCCTGTCCCCCCCTGAGGTGTTCAGTTCACTTACACCAAACAGTTTTGCAAGTATTGCTTTTGTTGTTGTTTCTCGTATTTTATCCTTTGTCTCTCAATTTTGGTATTCCCTTTGAATTTCCTAATTCTAATACCAGTACACACTGTTTCCCATACACTCAGATAAGATTACAGAGATAGTGTAGATACAATCACAAGAAGGTGATACACGTACATCATCAATAGTAGAAACTACAGATACACATGGGATGTTGAAAGTAGTTTCAACTGTGATATAACAATCATTTTCATAAAATGGAGTTCATTTCACTTAGCATCATCTTATGGGATCATAAGGGTATAGCTATTGGGCTCTTGTGATCCTCTGTTGTGACTTGCCTAAACCTGTGCTAATTTGTCCCAATAAGGGAGACCATAGAGTCCATGTTTCTTTGGGTCTGGCTCACTTCACTTAGTATAATTTTTTCCAAGTCCTTCCATTTCCTTACAAATGGGGCAATGCCATTCTTTCTGATAGAGGCATAAAATTCCATTGTGTATATGTACCACATTTTCCTGATCCATTCGTCTACAGAGGGGCATCTGGGTTGGTTCCAGATTCTCGCTATGACAAATTGTGCTGCAATGAACATTGTTGTGCTGGTGGCTTTACTTTGATTTTGTTTGTAGTTTTTTGGATAAATACCCAAAAGTGGGGTTGCTGGGTCATAGGGGAGTTCTACATTTAGCCTTCTGAGGAATCTCCATACTGCTCGCCAGAGTGGCTGAATCAGTTTACATTCCCACCAACAATGAAGTAGGGTTCCCTTTTGGCCACATCCCCTCCAACAACTGTTATTGTTAGTTTTCTTGATATATGACATTCTTACTGGGGTGAGATGGAATCTCAATGTTGTTTTGATTTGCATTTCCTTTATTGCCAGTGATGTAGAGCAATTTTTCATATGTCTCTTGGCCATTCTCATTTCCTCATCAGAGAAGTCTCTTTGTAGGTCTTTAGCCCACTTGATGAGTGGGCTATTAGTTCTTTGCGGTTTTGTTTTGGAGGAAAGTAATTTTTTTAGTTCTGCATATATTTTAGACATGAGGCCTTTGTCAGTTGAATGGCCGGTAAAGATCTTCTCCCAGTCTGTGGGCTTTCTCTTTATCTTGCAAGCTATGTCCTTTGCCGTGCAGAAGCTCTTCAGTTTGATGCAGTCCCATTTGTCCAACCTTTCTTTGATTTGTAGCCTTTCTGGCCTTGGTACAGGAAGTTCCGTCCTGCGCCAAGGAGCCCAAGTGTTACTCCTACTTCTTCCTTTAGTGTTTTCAGGGTGTCTGTTTTGATTTCGAGGTCTTTAATCCATTTGGAATTGATTTTGGTGCAGGGTGATATATAAGGATCTAGTTTTAGTTTGTTGCATGTGTTGAGCCAGTTTTTCCAGCACAATTTGTTAAAGAGGCTATCTTTCTTCCAAACTATTGTCTTAGCCCCTTTATCAAACATTAAGTAGGCGTAGTTCTGTGGGTTCATTCCTGGGTCTTCAATTCTGTTCCATTGGTCTTCAAACCTGTTCCGGTGCCAATACCAAGCTGTTTTTATTACTATAGCTTTGTAATACAGCTTGAAGTTGGGTATTGTAATTCCTCCAGCACTGTTCTTTCTGCTTAGGATTGTTTTTGCTATTCTAGGTTATTGTTCCATATGAATTTCTGGATTGCTTCCTCTATTTCATCAAAAAATGGTGTTGCGATATTAATGGGTATTGCATTGAATTTGTAGATAGCCTTTGGCAATGTTGCCATTTTGTTTATATTAATCCTCCCAATCCAGGAGCATGGGAGGTTTTTCCATTTCCTTAGTTCTGACTTAATTTCGTTTTTCAAGCTTTTAAAGTTCTCCTCAAAGAGGTCTTTCACTTCTTTGGTTAAGGTTATTCCTAGGTATTTAATGTTTTTGGAGGCTATTGCAAAGGGGGTTGCTTTCCTGATATCAGCCTTGGTCTTCGGGTCGATAGCATACAGAAAGGCCATTGATTTTTGAAGGTTTATTTTATATCCTGCAACTTTGCCAAAGTTTTGTATCAGCTCTAGTAGCTTGGGGGTAGAGTCTATGGGATTCTTTAGGTATAGGATCATGTCATCTGTGAAGAGAGAGAGTTTAACTTCATCTTTACCTACTTGGATCACCTTTATATTTTCTTCTTGCCTGATTGCTCTGGCTAGGAATTCTAGTACTATGTTGAAGAGCAGGGGAGAGAGTGGACATCCCTGCCTTGTTCCTGATTTTAAAGGGAATGGCTTTAGTTTTTCACCATTTAGAGTTATGCTTGCTGTTGGTTTGTCATAAACAGCCTTGATTATATTCAGGAATGTTCCCTGGAATCCCAGTTTTTCCAGGGCTTTTAGCATAAATGGGTGCTGGATTTTATCGAATGCTTTTTCTGCATCCAGAGATAAAATCATGTGGTTCTTTACCTTGCTCCGGTTGATGTGGTGGATTACATTAATTGACTTGCGTATATTAAACCAACTTTGCATCCCTGGGATGAATCCACTTTGATCGTGGTGTATGATTTTTTTGATGACCTGTTGAAGTCAATTGGCCAGAATTTTGTTGAGAATTTTTGCATCTATGTTCATCAGGGAGATTGGTCTGTAGTCCTCTTTCCGTGATGAGTCTCTGCCTGGTTTTGGGATGAGGGTTATACTGGCTTCATAAAATGAGTCTGGTAGTGAAAGTTCTCTTTCAATTTCATTGAAGAGTTTGAGAAATATTGGAGTGAGTTCTGTTTTGAAGGCCTTGTAGAATTCTGCAGTGAATCCGTCTGGACCTGGTCTTTTCTTGGATGGGAGATCATTTATTGCCGTTTCTATTTCAATACTGGATATGGGTCTGTTTAGAAGGTTTAAATCTTCATGGTTGAGTTTGGGGGTATCAATTTTTTCTAGGAAATCATCCATTTCTTCCAAGTTCTCGAATTTGTTTGCATAAAGGTTTGCAAAATAGTCCCTTATTATTTTCTGAATTTCGGTTATTTCTGTAGTGATGTTACCTGTTTTATCTCTTATCTTGTTTATTTGAGTGTGCTGCCTTTGTTTTTTGGTCAGGTTTGCCAGCGGTCTGTCTATCTTGTTGATTTTTTCAAAGAACCAACTCTTTGTTTTGTTGATTCTTTCGATGGTTTTTTTCGTCTCTAATTGATTTAATTCTGATTTGATTTTAATTATTTGCTTCCGTCTATTGACTTGGGGTTTGGCTTGTTGTTCTCTCTCCAGAAAATTAAGGTGCTTCCTTAAATTATTGAGTTGCTGTTTCTCCAGTTTGTTGATGTATGCACTAAGAGATATAAATTTTCCTCTGAGTACTGCCTTTTCTGTGTCCCAAAGGAGCTGGTACTTTGTGTCCTCAACTTGGTTGAATTCCATAAACATTTGAATTTCCGTTTTAATTTCTTCAATGACCCTCTGATGGTTCAGCAGTGTGTTGTTTAGTCTTCATGAATTGTAGCAATTTCTGTGGTGGCTGGTTGAGTTGAGCTCTAATTTTATTCCGTTGTGGTCTGAGAGAATGCAGGGAATGGTTTTGATACTTCTGAATTTGTACAGATTTTCTTTGTGCCCTAAGATGTGATCTATTTTGGAGAATGTTCCATGTGCTGCCGAAAAGAATGTGTATTCTGTCCTTGCTGGGTGGAACATTCTGTAGATGTCGATTAAGTCTAGTTGGTCTATGCAATTGTTTAGTCCTGTGGTTTCTTTGTTCAGTTTTTGGCGTGTTGATCTGTCCAGAGGTGATAGTGGAGTGTTAAAGTCCCCAACTATCAATGTGTTTGGGTCTATGAGTGATTTTA
This sequence comes from Perognathus longimembris pacificus, assembly GCF_023159225.1. Taxonomy (NCBI): domain Eukaryota; kingdom Metazoa; phylum Chordata; class Mammalia; order Rodentia; family Heteromyidae; genus Perognathus; species Perognathus longimembris. The sequence continues at coordinate 66,272 of NW_025961329.1, read as the reverse complement.
GAGCCAGTAGTGTTTGTTTGATGAAGTTGGGTGCTCCTGCATTTGGTGTGTAGATATTTAGAATGGTTATATCTTCCTGTAGGAGAGATCCTTTTAATAGCATGTAGTAACCTTCTTTGTCTCTTCTTATCTTTTTTAATTTGAAGTCAATTTTGTCTGATACTAGGATTGCAACTCCAGCCTGCTTATGGGGGCCATTTGCTTGATAGATTTGTTTCCAGCCATTCACTTTTAGAAGATGTTTACTTTTGCTGGATAGATGTGTCTCTTGGAGGCAGCAGAAAGATGGATCTTGATTTTTGATCCAACTTATGAGCCTATGTCGTTTGATTGGAGAATTAAGTCCATTAATGTTGACCGTTAGGATTGAGAGATGATCGTTTGTTCCTTTCATTATCATTATCTTGTTTAAAGCTGTGTCTTCCCATTTCTTGATCTGATGTTTACTAATTAGGGTTCATTTCTTTGTCTGTATTGGGATCTTGATTATTTTCCCTGTATAGTACATCTTTAAGGATTTTGTGTAAAGCTGGTTTGGTGGAGATATATTGTTTCAGTTTTTCCTTATTGTGGAAGACTTTTATTTGACCATCAGCTATGAAGGAGAGTTTGGCTGGGTACAGAATTCTTGGTTGGTAGTTATTTTTATTTAGAGTTTGGTATACTTCATTCCAGGCTCTCCTTGCTTTCATGGTCTCTGCTGAGAAGTCTGGGGTAATTCTGATTGCTTTTCCTTTATATGTGATTGTTTTCTTTGCCCTAACAGCTTTGAGTATTTTTTCCTTGCACTCTGCTGAAGCTGTTTTGATCTATTCTGGTCTGGTCGATTTGGGGTTCTAAATGCTTCTTGTATCTGTATAGGCCTTTCCTTCTGGATATTTGGGAAGTTCTCAGCTAATATTCTGTTAAATAGGTTGCCTATGCCATTAACCTCTTTCTCCAAGTTTTCCTCAATACCTATTATCCTTAAATTGGGCTTCCTGATCGTGTCTTGAATCTCCTGTAGCGATCTGTTTTGTTGCTTGGACTGGATTTGTATTGATTTTTGATCTTTCTCCATAGAATCTAAGGAATCTTCAGCTCCCGAAATTCGATCCTCTGCTTCAGTTAGTCGGGACTGTAGGCTAGTTACTTGATTTCGAATCTCTTTTGCTTCTGACTGGTCTTTCCTGATAATTTCCATGTCATTTCTTAGGTCTTGTATGGACTTCTTTACTTCATTAACTTCATTACTTTGGTTTTGAGAGTTGTCTCTCAAATCTTTAAACTGGTTAGCTATCTTTTCATTTGACTCTTGAAGTCCATTTATCTTTCTATTTGTGGATGCCATGAAATTCTCCATTAATTTTTGCTTTGCCTCCTCACGCTCTAGAATAATTGACTGAAGAAATTCGAACTTTTCATTTATCATGTTTATCAGTAGACTTTGTAGAGCATTTTGAGGGTTCTCTTCTATGTCTTTGATTGGCTGCTCTGCTTCCTGCTTGGGTGGGAGATAAGACTTCATTGTTTGCCATCCTTCTTGTGTTTCTTCTGCCCATTTGAATTGGGGATGCCAGTCTACCAGCACCTGTGAGCACCGTTTAAGACCCAACGCAGCCCTTACCAAGCACTGTTGTGTAAATCTTACAAGTTCACAATTATGTACAGATACCCTGTATACCTGTCTATAAAATTATATTTGGTGTTCCTAAAGAATACAATCTCAATATAACAACTGATCCTGTGCCCTGTGTTCAGTAGTTACTTATTTACTGTTACAACCCTATACGCAATTCTTGTTTTTATATTAAGATCTTTTAGGACTGGCTTTCTCTATGAACCCCTTTGATTCACTCTTATTAAGCTGGGATACCCTCTATCCAATAACCAGGAGTCATTGGAGAATGGAGGTCCAGGCAGTAAGTCAGGAGGGTAAGTTGGAGGTAGTAAAGAGAATAGAGTAAAATGTATTGGGAGGGCAAGTGGTGATTTTGGTTTAGTTTCAGTGACGTGGAAGTGTCGAGAAGAGTAGAAACAGTAGAGAGAATAAGGTTGCAATGATAGATAATGGAGAGTTAGCAGAAAAGAGTGGAGGTGTTCTTCATAGAGAAGTAAGTTTTAAAGAAAGAGAATGCAGAGAGAGAAATAAAGTAAAAGTAGTGGGAGACAGACGCACACAACAGAGAATAATTATTTTAAAAAGAAGATAAAATAAAAAGGAAAAAAATTCAAAAAATCAGCAAAGGAACAACCCAAACAAATAGAAAAGAAAAAAAAAAACTTGATAAAACAAACTGGTGAAAATAGAAAACATGGGGGAAAAAAAAAGACGACGTTTCCGAATTGAAAAGAATTTTTTTTTTCAAGTTTAAGAAATTTTGAAAAGATAAAGAAAAAAAAATGGAGTCTTCTTTGTTTGGGTCGTGTTTCCCCAGTCTCTGGTTTCCTTATGATGGTCTGCAGTCTATATTCCTGATTTTCTGGGTTTGGCAGAATTCAGCTTGCTCCTCTGTTTGCTGCAGGGCCGTGGCCTTTACAGACTGCCTTTAAATAGGCTGTGAACTCAGCAGGGAGGGGCGCCTCTGGCCTCTTTTACCCAGCTGAGAGGTGCTTGCCTGTGCAAGGCTTCTGCCTCCTGCACCAGGTGGCCTCTTTCGCGGAGGTGGCTTTGGAAAGCAGGTCCTTTTCGGGCTGGGAATTGGGCTTCCTCTGTGATGGGACCGTTTAACTGTCTCAGGAACTTCAGTCAGTGTTTCCCTGCCGCTGGGAGCTGGTGGATGTTTTCACTTTAAATTTAGAAGTCCCGGCGGGCAGGGCGGGGCACCTCTGGCTAAGGTGAGGCCCAGGGCACACCTCCCACGTGGGCAGGGGGCGTTCCCCTGGGCAGAGTCGGCTCTTGCTGATTGGTCCCTCTTGCCCTTTTCAAAGATGGCTAATTTGACCTCACTTTTCCCAGGCCCGCTTTAGTTCCAATCTGGTCTGACCCTATGCCAGTGGCAAAGATGGCGCTTTGCTCTGGCGTTGGGGCAGGGCTGCCTTGCCGGAGTTGCTCTGTGGTCACGAGTGAGAATATCTTTCGTGGGTACTCACACTTTCTTGGCGATTTCAGGTCGTCCTTTCTCAGGCGCCGGCGGGTCTCCGCTGTGTGCTTTACCTCCTTGAAGTGCGGGTTGCTGTGATGGGCACTGTGCCGGTGCCGCCGACACTGGCGGGGCGGTGGGAAACCGCCCAGAGCTTGAATCTGTGTTTTCAGACGTGCAAAGTCGGTTTTTCCTTCCTGGCCAGAATCCCTGTACTGTTACAACTTAGGCTGGTTGTATTTCTAGTAGTAAAAGGTTCTAAGTGGTGACAATACCTTGTAATGATGATAAAGATCAAGATGCATTGTACACATAAACTGATTTGTTATATGGTAAAATAAATAACCTAAAATTAAGGTAAGTAAGGGAAGAAGTGGGTTGGGGGGTGTTGAATGAGGCTATTGAAAAGGGTGACATGGATTAAAATGCCCTGTATTCATAAACTGCTTTGGTGAATGGTAATGGCACTGTACAACTACTTACAGAGAGTAAGAATATATCTTTAGGGGCTGGGGATGTGGCTTAGCGGTACAGTACCTGCCTAACATGCATGAAGTGTTGGGTTCAATTCCTCAGTGTTACTTAAACAGAAAAGGCTGGAAGTGGTGCTGTAACTCAAGTGGTAAGAGTGCTAGCCTTGAGCAAAAGAAGTTCAGGCACAGTGCCCAGGTCCTATGTTCAAGCCCCAGGCCTGGCAAATATAAGAATACACTTTTTAAAACACCTCATAAATACTTTCATTTCAGGCCTTACTTGATACTTTTTCGTAGAGCCACATCTTATCCTCCTGTTTTTATGTTCAAAAATCTTATTGGAGTCCATCAGAAATGCTCAGTGATAAACCACATGATAAATGTGGTGAGAGACTTAGGTGCTAGAAGTTGGGTATTAGTAATCCTCAGAGTAGATATTGTTATTCTTTGCTCCCTTCTTTCTTTTAAATAATGAAATGGAGGTAGAGGTGACCACAAACTAGCTCATGACAAAAACCAGAATTCGAAGCCAGGACTGTGTGGTTATAAAGCTATCCTCAACCACTGTGTTATGCTATGAGAATTAAGTAGCAAACCATAAAGTAAAAGCTCTCACTATCCATAATGTAGCAAAGGAATTCCCTTAGTCATTTGACAGTGAGTGTATCGGTGCTGTGGTGAATCCTAGGTTAGGGTGAATAAAATGGTGGACCCTGTCACATAGGATTTGACCTCAGAGAAGAGTAGGGAAGGCTTAGTGGCTTGGGAGGCTTGGTTACAAGTTGACATTGAAGCTTGTTTTAGATCTGTTCATTTAGTCTACAACTTGCCTTAATGAAAGTTGGTTTTGAAACGGACCAGATTTGTATCCTTTCTTTAGAAAGACAGCCATTCAGGGATAGTTATGATGTAAGGAGGCCAAGTCTGAGTAACTTCTCACAGCCATCTTGGTACCTCTTGCTGAGTACCCAGTACTGAAAGGGAGAGAGGCCATACGTTAAATGTAGATGCCTAGCTCAAGGTGAGCTAGGAAAACTGCTTCAGAGAAATGCAAATGTTATAGCCTTATAGAGAATGCTATGATTCTGCATTGATTACCTCCCTAAATGGCTTGAATCACCACGCTCAGCATAGTCTCTTAAGATTCCCCTATGTGGAAAGGCTCAGGCGTATTTCCTAGATGGAAGGTTGAGGCCTGTCTTCCCTAGATGGAAAAGTTCTGCTGGTACCTGAGCTTATACCTGAGTATGTCCATGGAAGGTCTGCTTTTGTTGGGCTTGTGTGCCTCCACCCCAAGCATGTGGTTTGTGTCTTTAAAAGCTTTGTGTAAGCTCTGTTCCGGGCTGCAGATCTTTGAGACAGGAGTCCATCTGTAGACCACCAAAGCTCTAATAAAGCCTCCCAATTCGACCTCTCAAAATGTGGCTTCTCTTTTTTCTCACCGTACAGCAGTGGCTCTCTAGTACTTGTGTCTTAAATGGCAACCAATTAACGACAGCTTTCCTTACTTGATAACCTATTTGACACCATACACGTGTGTCTTAGAAATCTGCCAATCATAGAGCCGCATACTTTTCAAAATTCTCTATATATCTGTTTCACAATTCCCTCTCATCTGTTCTATTTGGAGGTACTCTTCATCCACTGTAGGTCTCTTTCACCATAGTGAGCAATGAACTCATCTCTTTGCTTCTGTTTCAACTAGTAAATGGAGTTTTCATAGCCCTACAGGTGAGATCTTGTTGGACTGCGGAGAAGAAGTGTGGATAAGAGGTTGGAGCAGGATGGGTAGTGATGATGGTGGGTGCTGTATACATGAAGCTGAAGAGGGCCTCTTGATGCAGCAGTGTGTGTTGAGAGACTTGAGGGACTTGAGAATAGTCCAAAAAGCCCCAGATCTAGACAGAGAGCTTCTAGAAGGAAGGGCTTTGGGGTAGGAGAGGATGTTTCAATGTCTGTGGAAGAGGCAAATGAGGCAGGTGGGGAACTAGGAGGAGTTTGATTGCAAGATTAGGCCCTAAACTGTTGTGAAAGCCAAGTCAGATCCTGGAGTAGTCTACTCCTGAATATGTTACCTAGTTATCTTTCTCAGTCATGATTTACTATCTTTTCTATCGATGGAGAGAGATGCCTGTCAGAGAAGAGAAACTTATCTGGCTGCCCGTGACTCGGGCCTGTAATCCTAGATATTCAGGAAGTTGAGATCTGAGGATCATGGTTGAAAGCTAGCTGGGCAGGAAAGTCTGTGAGACTCTTATTTCTGATTAACCACTAAAAAGCTAGAAGTGAATAGAAGTGGAGCTGTGGCTCGAATAGTAGAGTGCTAGCATTGACAAACAAAAAGAAACAAACAGTTCCAGGACAGTGCTCGGCCCCTGAGTTCAAGCCTTTGGACCGACAGCTAACAAACATAAGTGAAGCCTACAACAATTTATTTGTTGTTGATACCTTGTTTCTTAGTGAAATCATCTGTCTTCTGCTGGAATTGTTGTTGGAACATGATGCCCCCCGGGTACCTGTTATTTTAGTTTGGGGATTATGGCTGCGCTGAATGAGGGTGGTGGTGTTGGGGCTGCTTGGTCCTTCTAGCATTGACATGGGGTTTGCTCTGTGAGATGACAAGGCCAGCTCCACATTTTCTTGTGTTACATAAGAGGCTCTTTTATTTCCTGACCCCTTTGCTCCTCCCAATATGTTCTCCTATAGCTGGCTGGAAGTGACTCTCTTTTCTTATGACTCCCAACGATGGGACATATTTCCTTAACCATACCTCACGCTGCCTTGGATGCACAGTGAATGCATCTTGCTTGTTCACACTTGAATTACACCTGGTTTACTGACACTCTCCCTGTGTGGGTTGCTAGCTGCAGAATTTATGAGTTACATCAAGTAGCAGAAAGTTTAAAGATAAAGCAAGGGGCTTACAAGGAGCATGCTGCCACATAATAAAGGCTTGTGCACTACACACACAGAGACACACACAGAGACACACACAGAGACACACACACACAGTGTTAATAGCACACTGAGTTAGAAAAATGAAAAGTTGTAAAAAATTAGTTTGTCACTGTCACCACCTCCATTCACTTTCAGGCTGAGACTATGGCCAGAGCTCAGGCCAGAGAAAAATGATCCAGATTGGGAAAGAGAAAGTCAGATGGTCATTACTGTATCTAATAAATGAATTCAGCAGAGCTGCTGGACACAAGATCAATGGACAGCATGGCAGCGTGACTATGATCCAATCATGAGTTACCTGGACAAGGAGTCTCATTTGTAATAGCTAGTGAAACAATGAAATACAAATGGATAAATGTAACATTCACTACAAACTGGGAAAGAATCCTAGAACACATACACACACAGATACACACACACACTACGCAGAGTAATTTTAAGCAAAAAGAACAATACAGGATGCATCATATTACCTGACTTCATAATATACTACACCAGAAAAACACGGTAATATTGAAAATGTTGCTGGGAAAGTTAGATATTTACCTGCTGAATGATGGAGCTAAGCAGTAAGTGAAAGAGAGAATGGACAAATAGTACTGAATCAAACTAGGAAGTTTCTGCCTAGTGAATGACATAGTTGATAAGCTAAAATAGACAGCCTAGAGACTCAGAGAAGACCTGTGTCAGCTACACGTCAGAGGGTTCAAGAAACTAAACTCTCAAAGAATCAATGACCCAAATAATAAATGGGCAAATGAGCTAAATAGAGACTTCTCAGAAGAAGTAAAAACTGCCAATAGACACATGAAAATGCTTTTATTGCTGGCCGTAAAGGAAATGCACATCAAAACAGCACTGAGATTCCATCTCATCTCAGTTAAAATGTGTACATGATCAAGAATGCAAACAACAATAGAGGCTGTCATGGATGCGGGGAGGGGGGAGGGCGGGATCCCTAATAACACACTGATGGTGGGAATGTAAACTACCTCAACCACCCCAGGAAGCAAAGTTTATTTAGATAAACCCAATAAAGTAAACCTAGAACTACCCTGTGATCCAGCAATCCCACTGGAACATATATCCAAAAGATTACAAACCATCATATGCTAAGCCTCTTGTATAACCATGCTTATTGCTGCACTATTTACTATAGCTAAGGGTTGGAAACAGCTCTTATGCCCCTTAATGTACAAATAGATCAAGAAAATGTGATATATATGTGTGTATATATATATATATATGTGATGGAATTTTATTCATTCATTAGAAGGAATGAGATTACATATTTCTAAAAGAAATGGAAGGCCCTGGGAAAAAAATCATATTAAGTGGAATGAGTTGGACCCAGAGAGACAAAGGATGCATGTTTTCTCTCATATGTGGAAGCTGGAACTAATTTATACATATGCAAGTAAACACATACAGAGTTGTATGCAAGGGTACACGGACATATTAACTGTATTTGCAAAGAATAATTCAAATGGTGTAATTTCTTAGAAAAACACACTCACAATACAACAACATGAATATCAGGAAAAGTATTTGAAAGGTGGGGAGAGGTTCAGGAATGGGGAAGACTAATCAAGAAAAGAGGGTAGGGAGAATGCAGTCATAACATTCAACATGTATCCTATGAAACTGGGAAAATTGAGAGTAGGGGTTAGGTTGGGCGAGATGGGGAGAATGATGAAAGAAAGGGGTGACATGGGTCCAGATACACTGCACTTACAAGTAGATTTAAATAGATTTGTTGAATGGTGACTCCTGTGCACTACTACTTAAAGATAATAAAAAGATAACTGAATAGTGGATGCAGATTCTTCTCTTCCCATATACAACAACCAACTTAAAATGAACGAATGACTTAAATATAAGAACTGAAACTATGCAACTGCAAAAAAGAAACCAGGTAAAATACTTCAGGACATGGAAATATGCAAAGATTAATTTTCTTTAGAAAAATAAGAATCCAGAAGCTCAGACTGTGGCTCATACCTATAACCCCAGCAACTTGGGAGTGAGAAGAAGATCTGAAGAAGACCATGAGCAAGGAGATCATGGGTTGAAGCCAGCATAGGCAAAAAGATATTGAGTCACTATCTTAACAAGCAAGTCAGACATGGAGATGCATTCCTGTAATCCAAGCTACACGAGAGCATTGGTAGGAGTATGCTAGAGGATCTCAGAGTCCAAGGCTGGTCCCAAAATGGAAGAACCTCTCTGAAAAATAATATAAAGCACAAAGGACTGGAGGCATGGCACCCCTGCCTCGCAAGTGCAGCGCCCTGAGTTCAAACCTTGACACCACAAAAACGTCTATAAATTCTTTTAAATTCTTTTACTTCTGAGTTGGGAAGTTTCTGGCTAATAGTTTTTCCAATACATTTTCTGCTGATTTTTTCCCTCCCCATCTATATCTATCTATCTATCTATCTATCTATCTATCTATCTATCTATCTATCTATCTATCTATCTATCTGTCTGTCTGTCTGTCTGTCTATCTATCTATCTATCTATACACACACACAGTGTATGTTGATTTGCTTGACGGTATTTTGTTCCTCTGACTATATAAAATTAGCAATTGTGTTTAAGTTCATAGACTTGTTTTGCTTTTTGTGAAGTCAGCTATTGCGCCCCTTCAATGAGTTTCTAATTCAGTTATTAAATTCTTTTAGTTCCAGAGTCAAGTCTGTTCTTTTATCTTATTTTTGTTTGCTAATATTCTTGTTCTGTTCAGTTTTCATTTCTTCCTGATTTTATTCGTATACCTATAGCTTATTGTGTTTCTCTTCTCTTTTTTCTTTCTTTTTCTTGTTGTGCCATCATGCGGCTTGAACTCGGGTCCTGGGTGCTGTCCCTGAGTTCTTTTTGCTCAAAGCTAGTGCTCTACCAGTTTTGTCCAAAGAACCACTTCTGGTTTTCTGGTAGTTCATTGGAAATAAGAGTTTTGGAAAATTTTGTTCCTTTGATGAGGCCATAGTACCTTGTTTCTTTATAGACCTTGCTGCTGATGTACAATTTGTCTGTTTGCTATAATTTTGGCATTTGTAAGAACACTCAGTTCTCACAGTCTTTATAGACTGGCTAACAAACCATCTAGTCAGATCAGGACCCTCCCCTTGTGACCCATCTAACCCTAATTATCCCTCCTCCCACCCCTCCACCCCACATCCCAACTCTCCAATTCCATTGCACCTAAGTTTGAGAATTTATTACCTTCATACATGGAAAGACCTTTGCCCACCAGTCTGGAGAGCAATTTGGAGGGGCTTTTCTGGATCCGTGTTTTCTCTCTGCTTGTACATCTTCATTTCCCAGAGATTTGCTGTATTTTTTTTTAAAGAGTTTGTCATCTCCAGCTCCATCTGCTGTTGCTTTGGTTTTTGCCAGTCCTGGGCCTTGGACTAGCTTCTTCTTTTTTTTTTTTTTTTGGCCAGTCCTGGGCCTTGGACTAGCTTCTTCTTTTTTTTTTTTTTTTTTTGGCCAGGCCTGGGCCTTGGACTCAGGGCCTGAGCACTGTCCCTGGCTTCTTTTTGCTCAAGGCTAGCACTCTGCCACTTGAGCCACAGCGCCACTTCTGGCCGTTTTCTGTATATGTGGTGCTGGGGAATCGAACCTAGGGCCTTGTATATCTGAGGCAGGCACTCTTGCCACTAGGCTATATCCCCAGCCCCAAGGACTAGCTTCTTTTTGCTCAAGAGCCACAGCACCACTTCTGGCCTTTTCTGTATGTGTGGTGCTGGGGAATTGAACCCAGGGCTTCGTCTATATGAGGCAAGCACTCTTGCCACTAGGCCATATCTCCAGCCCCTTGCTGTTGCTTTGCAGTACTGCAGATTCTCTGGTAGGGCAACAAGCAACCCCTGGGCATCCAAACTTTGGATGGGGCAGGAGAGAAGTCAGTCCTGCAGGTATCACCCTGAGAACCTGGAATGTTTGGCCCATGTCTGTTTCCTTGCAAAGGGAGAAGCCATGAGTAAGACATTTTCTCCCAAGTCCATTCAGCCGTGCTGAGTGTGGGTAAGGGTAACATGGAAGAACTGCAATGAGTTTTCTTACCTGATATAGTTCTACTGTTGTTGACTTCCACTCATCTAGGGGAGCTGTCTAGGGTCTCATCAAAACTTTCTGGATAGTCAGAAGCTCTGTGAGAATGAGTTGAGATCTTCCTGTCCCACCATCTTGTTTATGTCACCACCCAGGAAGACAAGATTTGATACCTATCAGGATAGGGCAGTGGAAAGGCTGTCTGGGGATAAGATTCCATGTCTTCTTCTGTGACTATCAGTAGAGCTATTGATACATTGTTTTTTTTAAAGGATAAGGGTGCTAAAATAGAGATTACAAAAGTATATTTGAAACTATAACATCTAAAACAATGCATTTGCTTACCCTCTTCATGCTCTCAGAACTTTAATGGTAAAACGATTTCTTTTAATATTTTCCTAATGATGAGCCCAATAAATGTTTATAGGAGAATGGATATATAAATCAGGTGTAATCTGTTCAGAATGTTTAATGACTGTGAGCATTTTGGAGTATTTTTGTTATATTTTGTATTCATCTGTGTAATATATTCCTAGTTATGTTGAATACCTTACATAAATATTGTCTGTACACAGATTACATTTACATTTGTATCATGTTTCCTCCGTGATCACCAGGTTTTATATAATGAATTTTTTTCCATGTTAAGCCTTCAGTGATTTTTCAGTACTACACATTTTCCTAACATATGGCTTTGCCATATTCTATTTAATCATCTAACCACATCTCATATTTCTATATAAAATGTCATGACAAATATGGGGATGTGAACACCTTTGTAAAAGTATTGTACACGTGATTTCGTTCCAATAGATTTCTGGAAATGGAATTACTAGGTCAAAGAAGGCTTGGACATGAATCCTTTTAGAATTTTTCTCTCCCCTTTGGCCAATCGCTTTTGGATACTGTGTGACAGTATCTGTTATATTGCTCTTGTTACATAGGGTATTATCTTTTTTTCATTAGTTTGATAGGTAATGATGATGCTGCATTTTATTTATATTTACTGAATTACTACCAAGGTGGAGTACTATTTCATTTGCAGTCATTGTTCTGCATCTGTGCTTTGTTTATTCTTATTCCCCTTGCTCTTTTTCATATTGGGAGACGAGAAATTTTGCTTTCTAATTAGCTTTTAACTACTCCTATATTGAGGCCATTCATATATTCTTAGTTTTGTGGTACTAAATTTTCCCTGATTTATGATATATAGTTTTAATTAGATCTTCTGTTCTGGCATACTGAATCTTTTGTTTTAAAGGGTTTGTATAATTTCTTAGCAATTTCCTTTTTTATTGGCCCAGTAGTTAAGTTCCCTCAAATATTAGGTAAATCTGGATTTTCACATATGTCTATGTAAGGTCTCTCTGTTTTAATCTCCCCTGCTATCTTTGGGGTTCCCCAGGATTTCCTCCGGTGAAGTCTGTATCTTTTAGCTCTCTTAGCTATATAAAGCTTAATTCGTGTTGATTGTACCAATAAGGTGAGATGTTTAGTTGTGGGGATAGAGAAGCATTTCACAACTTTGTGTTTATCTATCAGTCCGGTATTGAGTCTGAGTTCCTGAGCTGTGGCCTTCACAGAGCAGGCTTTCTATGTACTCTTAGATGAGAGAGGAAGGTGACAGGAGATGGGAAGAGGAGACACATCCTTCCAGAGCATTGAGGCTTTGGTGAAGTGTATTTGTTACTGAAATCCTCTGGGCATGTTTCACAGTGGGTACTGAATGACCGTGTCCTAACATTCAGGATGAAGCCTGAGCTGCCACTGAGAGTGGGGAGTTGGGAGGACTTAGGGGGCTCAGATGAGGTCATGGAGGGAGGACCCTGATCTGAAGTGGAGGTAAGACTCATTGAAGTGTGAAAGTCTCCCAAAGACTGTTCCTCCAAGAATATCTCATGCCTGGCATATTGTTTGTTTGACTCTGCCATGTTGTTCGACTCCAAGGGCTTCCTATTCTTGTGGAAACTCTGTTGCCTTCTTTCTCCCTTCTCTACCCTTGCCATGGATCCTCCGTTTGTCCTCTGAGTTCTTGCCTTGTGTTGGTAATGTTGGCTACATGAATCGTCTTCCCCTTCCCCCTGCCCTGGTCATAGTTTATCTCTGGTTGCTTTTCAGTGTCTGCATGTTCCAGACATGGCAAGACATTTACTGCCCTCTGATGAAGTCATAATTGTCTGCTGTACTGAGTAATCATGAGATTCCATTATCAACGTGTGATAAAACTGTACCTGGTAGCCCCTTTATTTATCTGACCTTATGGCCCTCTTGTTTGTTAGATGATCTCAAGGCTGAAAAGCACCCCAAGACTTAATGCTCATACAAGCGCTCTAGCTCTGTTTTCTTTCTACACAAATATGCCAGTGATCTGAGAGGCAGTTCTTCCCATGAGATGGTAATATCATAGACCCCATGAGTTGTTCCAGCTCCAGATTGTACTCTACTCTGGCAAATATGGTATCTAGAAACCCTTCTTAGCTGTTTTGAGTTGATAAAACTAAAGAAATCCATGATTAAGTGATTCAAAAGGTGTGATAAGTACTGACTGGGCAGCAGCCCTGCATTAGGCTATATGTGTATTACTTTGCTTAATTAGCACAGCAAACCTGGGAGGTATTAGCCTAACATTACACAGGAACTCACTGAACATCACACAGCTTGTCAGTGGAGCTGGTCATGTGCCCAGTTCTAGCCACTACCACTTATGAATTGCATCATTAAGACATACTTTGCCCAGTTAGTTAGCTAGCCAAGGCTCGCTGAGAGAATGGGGCAAGGAGAGGTGAGTGATGACTGACTGGATGGAATAAGATTCACTTGTCATGGGACAGTGAGTGTGGAGTTAGTGATTCGAGATGATGCTGACAGATGTGGCATTAGACACGATGAGTAGGCTTTCCAGATGCCATGTGTGACCTTTGCCTTTGTTTCCATCCCGGTCTGGACTTGCAAACTTTGAAGCTGAGCATTGCCTTGTGTGCATAATACCCATCCTTGAGGCCAGGTGTCACATAGCACCTGGATCAAGATCCCAGTTTCTACCTAACCAGGATTCCCAGGCATCATCAACCAAGCCAGAGAGAAAGTGGATGCAGTGATTTCCTGTGTAGTCATACTTCTGCACAGGTGGCTACATGTGTCCTAAGTTAAATGGCAGTTACATTCATCATCATTCATCTGGAAATGCTTTCATTTGAACACCATTTCCAAATGATGCTTTAACCTTGATTTTCCACCAAGCCTCAGAAGCATACATTTTATTTCATAGCATTTTTTGTAGGATTACCTAAATTAGTTAGGCCCTTAACTCAGTTCTCCGAGTACCAAAACCCTTTGAAGTCCTTTGTGTGACAAAGCTGGGAGAGTCTGTGCTACCTTCTGCTCACTTCCTTTTTAGTGGAGAGTACCTATTTTTCCTTCTCATTGTCCTGGATACCCTACAGCTTTGTCTTCCTTTGCAATTCATCAGAAAGAGACAAATCATATCTCGGCAGGAAAACGGGGACTTTTGAGGGCTGATTTTCCTTTTGAATCAAAGTAGACATTTATGGTCCCCCTGCTTTCCTTCGGGTGTTTAGAAGCTTCCAGGCAATCAGTGCTCTTATCAGTGGGAAGTAGTGGGCTAGCCTTCTCTCAGTATTGATTGCTTTCTTTTACAGGGATTCTTTTCCTATAATGCATTTTTCCCCCTTAAGCAGAGGTTCTTGAGATTTTTAAATACATCTCACAAATAACAGACTATGCTATAATTTCTCTTATTCTACTTGTTAGCTTTTTTTAATTGGATGAACAACACATGCCAATTGCAGTAATTAAAAATAGTGGCTAGCTAAAGTTACAATTTAAAAACAACTGCTATCATCCTACTACCCAGAGATAACTTCTAACCTTATCCATTTTATAAGTTCTATTCAACTCTTATACTTCATGCTGTTTACTCATCACATGCTGAGAGACTACTTTTATGATGATTGATGATGGTGATTTATAAATAATTGCCCACAATTGAGGCATGGAGATTTGAAATTGCAGCCATCATAGGAAAATCAGGCTTTTCTTCTTTCATTTGGAGAGAGAAGTAAAAGATGTATCAGTGAAGAATTTGTTTCTAAGTGTATATTTATGTTGGGCCTACTTTCAAGATATGGAAAGTTTCTTTAACTCCTGATTTCATGACTTATTCCTAAAAGTAAATACAATTGTCCCTCCCACTTTCCCTCCTCCAAAATAATCCTAGCTTTGGCAAAAAGTTCTTAGTTAAGTAGGGCACTGGTGGCTCTTGCCTGTAATGCTAGCTACTTAAGAGGCTGAGATCTGAGGATTGCAGTTTGAAGCACGCCCAGTGGGAAAATCTGTGAGACTCTTATCTCCTATTAACCACCAAAAAGCTGGAAGTGGAGCTGTAAATCAAGTGGCAGAGTACTAGCATTGAATGAAAAGAAAGCTAAAGGACACTACCTAGGTCCTGACTTTAAGCCCCAGTATTGGCAGAACAAACAAAAACAATCCCAACAAAACAAACCTCCAAATCCCAATGGAAAGCAAAGTGGAAGCAGGAAAGGTCAAGCTGTAGGATTTTAATTTGGAAACTGCCATGCTTTGGAGCACAGAAAACTGAACATGGCCTTGGCTCTAGCTACCGTGGACAATGGGTTCAAAATGAAGGAGGGGTTTCAAAGCATAGGTTGGATAATTGGGAAAATTCAGAAGAATAGTTTGATACTTATCTTCATGCTTACTTTATTCTTGTCATGTGAACAGAGCTAATGTTCTACAAATGCATTGAGATCCTTCTAGTAGAAAGCAAGAGTGGGTGAGTCAGAAGCAAACAAATGGGTTTGGACATGTCATCTCCCACAGTACCACTCAATGTGGCTGGCTGTGGAATATGCCCTATGATTCCTTTGGTGGGCAAGATTAAATATAGTTGAAGCTTTGCATTTGACATTTTTTTGCAGATTTTCCATATTTGATGATGGAATCCTATTGGTGACATTGTGACATCTTCTGGTGACTCATCCTACATTTCAGACAAGAAAGGATTAATGCTTTGTCTGTTAGGATAGTCTCTACATTTATTTTTGAAGATTTACTGTATTAAAAAGGCAAGTTTAGAAAGAAGAAAATGTGACAAATGAAACAAACACAGTAACACTAAAAAGCAAACAGAAAAACTAGTAGATTTGCCGCAAAAGGATCACTAGATTACTTTAATGCTACAGGGACACTTTATTTGTCAATAAATAAAAACAAAGGCAATTAAAAGTTCTTGGAACACCCCCCCCCCAATTGCAAAGGAAATCCCACATCAACATAAGTAAAATAAAATGTACCTGAATGCTGAGTAATGATAGGTAATAAAAATGAATCCACTGGAACTTATGCTTGGAACTAGAAAGGTGACCAAAGAACATATCTCCTTTTGCTGAGCAAATGTCACTATCTAGATCTTCACTGAATAAAAATATTTACCTAATAATGAATTGGAAATATCTTATTTTCATGTTCATAATTTATAAAATATGGAGGACATAGAATATTTACTGAACAAAATGAAAAGGCACTTAAACTTTAGCTTGCAAGATAAGGCAGAGATAATTAAATATGAGAGGAAGAGCTCAAAAGTGGAGTCTATATTTTCTCTTACATCATGATGGATAGTTGAGTAGTACCCTTTAATATGGATAATTGGAGAAATAGAAATTTGAAAATATAATCATAGAATTAGGTAACAAATAAAGATAATATGCCCAAAGGAGACAGTACATTTTACAATCTTTCTTTGAGAACGAGGCATTAATATAAATTGTTCAAGTTCATATGAGGATAAGGTATGCTTGCACTGTCACTTTATGTCCTTGTTATATTTCTTTTAAAATAATCTATATGCATGTTCTGAAATTTAAAAAAACCCACAGTGGGGGCATATGATCTGTAAGAAACTATAATAAGCAATCACACTATGAAAATTTTGCTAACTTTCCCTGTTAGAAGACATAGTCTCAAATACAGAAAAGACGGCAAAAAGTCTACCTTCATATACTTTTCAGAAAAAGTACCTGAGTGAGCCAGGTGAAGTGGCTCAAGCCAATATTCCTTCTACTTGGCAGGTGGATAGTGAGGCCAGCCTGGGCATAAAAGTTTGAGATTCCATTGCAACCAATGGCTGGATGCACTGGTGAATGCCTGTCTTCGCAGTGGCAAAGGAAAGCACAAAGAGAAGGACCACAGTCCATGCAAGCCTTGGACTAAAGCGTGGCCTTATCTTGAGTAAAATTTTTTTTTAAAAAAGAGTCTGGGGGCATCGTACAAGAGGTAGAGCCAACTGCCTTATAAGCTCAAGGCTTTGAGTTCAAACCCTACTATAGCCAGAAGAAAAAAAATGGCACTAAGTTGGACAATAAAAAGAAAGGCAGAAATTCTAGGCAATTGCAAGCAGAAAGAAAATAAAGCTGGCAAAATTATCATGAGGCAACTTTAAGATAAAACCTACTGGGTAGGAGGAGCTCATAATGGTAAAAAGTGAAACTTCACAGGAAATTACCAGTGGGTTATCAAAAGAAATCTGAAAGTTGGAAAAACTTAGTAGGAAATAAAATAAAGACTGAAGTAAGAAAATGTCAGTATCTATAAAATTAGAATAGCAATTAAATGGCCTAATTTAAGGTACCAAAATAAAATATGCTTTAAACCAGGCTGCATTTATGAAGGAAATCTGAAAAAGAAAACTAGGCTCCTGGGTGAGGTAAGTAGGAAGTACACATAGTTCATTCTAATCACAAATTTCAGGCATTTCCTAGTAGAAGGAAAGGAAAGTTTTACTGGTGACATTTTCTCATGGTAAAATCCCATAAAATTGAAAACTTTGAGATAGAGGTATTACCAAGAGGTGCTGTCACAATGGTTAGCATGCGAGCTATAAACTCTCTTCTTATCACTCAATCACAGAAAAGGAAGATTGTTGATTTTTCTTTACTCAATGACACCAAATGGCCTGACCAAAATAAACCCCATTCCCCTGACCTTCCATCTTCTCCATGCAACCCTTCCTGCCTCTGTAGAGGAGAAAAGGTGGGTGGGATGCCTCCCTTCCTCTAAGGGAGGCTAAGGCAAGGGTGCAAAGGCTGGGTAAGGTGGGAAGCAGGGGCTGGCAAAGATGTGCTCTGAGTTTTGGGACCTTTTCTAGCACTGGGGATTTGGAAGAGAAATCTACATTTGAGCCAGAACATATTTTCTCTTTGAATCTCTTAAGATATACCTTTTGAAATATAAATAGATATGTATTTATTTACTATCTTTAGTAGCTGTACAAAGGAGTTACCATTAACATGTCACTTTATGCATTTTGATCACTATTAATCCTTTATCATTCTCCGCCATCCCTATACCTCCCTTCAGTTTCCCTGGTTTCATATGCATTAAATATGATGACTGAATGCAATGGTGAATTGACCGTAATCTATGTGCAATAGATTCCTTAGTAAACTTGATACCCTAAAACTTGTTTGTCTTAATTATTTTTATCTTTAATTGTAACCAAAATCCTGACAAAACAACTTAAAAGAAGGACTTATTGCTGGGTGCTGGTGGCTCATGCCTGTAATCCCAGGTACTCAGGACGCTGAGATCTGAGGATCAAGGTTCTAAGCCACCACAAGCAGAGAAGTCTGTGAGACTCTTCACTAAACTACAAAAAAAAAAAGCCAGAAATAAAGCTGTGGTTCAAGTGGCCAGCCACTAGCCTTGGGCAAAATAAGCTCAGGGAGAGAACCCATGCCCTGAGTTCAAGCACCAGGAATTGCACACAAAATAAAAGGGCTTATTGTGCTGATGATTTTGGAGATTTCTGTCTGTAATAGTGAATGATGGTGTGCTGGAACTGGACAGCTCACATCATGGCATCCGGGAGGCAGAGAAAAGGGTAGGGAGCTGGGGACACAGTATTATCTTCAAAAGCATATCCCTTACTGAGCTACTTCCTCTAGCTAGACTCTTCTTCTTAAAGTTTCCACAGAGCTCCAAATATCACCACCAGCTGGGGACTAAGGACTCAACACTGAGCTGTGGGGATAGATTGTAGTCAGTGAAGTGAGAGTTAGGGGAGTTGTCCTATGGCTCCTCCCTGCTCCCATTTTTTACAACTTACCCGATGAAGAAATCTGTGAAGCCTATAGAGACAGAGTAGCTTCATGAGCGGCTTCTGCCTCATCTCTTGCTACTTCTTGTGAGGAGAAGATGGTTCTGCATGGTGCTCAGTTCTCTAGATGGGGGCGACAAAGCTTCTGCTAATCTGTGGGCTGAAGACAGGGTCCTGAGTGGTGGGTGAAGGGTTACCCATTCAGCTCTCCTAAGATTGCAAAAACTCAATTCCCCGATGTGGGAAACTTCTTACTCGATTTTGAAAATTGTCATTACTTAGTAGTGATTTTTTTGAATTCAAACATGAAGAGCTTTAAAAAATAAGAATGGAAATTTGTGAAGTTGTTGGAAGAGTGCAGTGGTTACTATTTCAGACCTTCCCATGTCCAGTAAGAACTGAAGAACTTCTGTCCCCTGCCTCCCTCCCTTCTTCTCTCCTTCCCTCCTTCCCTCCTTTCCTTTTTTTTTTTTCATGGTAGGCTGCAGGTCAGGGGGTCCTGCCCAGAGTGGTTGAGGCCTCTGCTATGTCAGAGTAGCCCAAGTTGCTTGTGAATAATGCACTCTTCTGGTCCAAGCTACAGCTTCTAAATGAGCCTACATGTTATTTCTCAGCATTTCCAAGGGGGTCTTAGGTCCCCTAAAATGTGAGCACCCACCGCTAATGGACAGGATGATTCTAAAAGCAGGCCTATTTTCTGTTATCACTTTATGTCACCCAAAGTAGAAGTCTCAGAACATATTTTTGGTAAAGCTGGAACACTACCTTCAAATTATTAAGAACTTGGTTGTGTAAGGAAAAAGACTCTTCAAAATTCTCTTAAAAATTGATCTTAAAAAGATCTCCTGACTCCAATGATAAACAAATCTGTTCCCTATCTAGCGGCTGCCTGTCGAATTTGCTGACCAGAGGCTTATGTATTCAAATGCTTCCTGAAAGTCAAAACACATTTGCAGAAATTTCTAATGGAAAAGAACTAAACCTGTCACTTGGTTTTCAAGGGAGGAAATGGAAATGAGACAAAAATGGTTCAGA
The DNA here is from genome assembly GCF_023159225.1 of Perognathus longimembris pacificus. Lineage (NCBI taxonomy): Eukaryota > Metazoa > Chordata > Mammalia > Rodentia > Heteromyidae > Perognathus > Perognathus longimembris. The sequence continues at coordinate 46,551 of NW_025961329.1, read as the reverse complement.
CAAATTTCACATCACAACATCAGAGACATGAAGAAGAGAATAAAACTTTCCCTATTTCCTATCAACTATCTTTTGGATGGGGAGGTGTCTACACTAAATAACCCTGCAAAATCCCAACCTCCAATCTTTATCACTGATAGTACCATTCTGCATGACAAATCCTACTACATCAAGACTCAGTTAATATCTTACAGAAATATAAAGAATGTAACTCTCAAAGACAAAAACCCTGCCCTGAGCATTGTTGAATTAGAAATTAGATCCTTTTGGGTATGACTTGGGAATTGTTCTCCTTTCATGATCTTTCACCCTCACTTAGCTGCAATAGAGGTGGTGGTGGTTAAAAACCTGAAAGAGCCACTGGGCCCTGAGATGACACTTGTCTACCTTGTCTGTACCCTTCGGCAATTCTTGTTTCTAAACAGAGATAGAATCGGGAAGATGGAAGGATTCTAGCAAACTTAAGCATTTGACTTTAACTAGAATCCCTTAACCTCCCTTGACCTTCCTTCTTAATGCTATTGGAGGCTGTTATCCTGACTACTCTTATTTTCTTCCCGAGCCCCCATCTTTGCAACTCGAGTGAACCCTAATAGAGCAGTCCCAATTCTTGGTTTGTGATAGATCTCCACCTGTCCATTCACAGCCTGCTTTTGTTGTACTTAGGGCTCAGTGAAGATCTATGAACACATCACCCCCTCTAGAATCAGGACATTCCTGATTTTATTGTATTGTTTTCACATCTGCCTCTGTGACTCTCCTTGTCTATTCCTGTGCTGTCTCTTTCTCCTCTCTGCAAAGGAAATCCTGAAGAATTTGTCCTTCTCCTGCAACCTCCCTCTCTAACTGTATGCTCAAATGATTGGTGTGCCATTTTGCCTGTTCTTGAACTTTATGGAAGGCAACACTCTTGACTTGGTAACAGTACCCTTTCTCCTAGGGAGGTGGGGATAAGGAACCTTCCAGAACTTTTCATCTATGTCTCAAACTACATATGATACTGAACTCCACACTAGGTGCAGTCACAGATTAACAACAATAGCTGATACTAATCTAACAGGGCAATGATCATAATATACTGTCAAAAAACCCCATTATTTTAAACTTAGGATTTGTTGATTTCTAGAAATGTCCATGTAAGATTTTTAGATCATGTGTCACTGTTGGTATCTGAAACTATAAAAAAGTAGGGGTGAGGGAAGGCAGCTTTAGGGTCTTAGGATTGCCTTTGCACTTGGCCTTCCATTACTAAGTCATCTGTGTGGCTGTTACTAATTTGTGATTATACTAAAACGAATCCATGGAATGTAGAATCATTTATGCTGTGATATATTTGGATTGCAGCTTGTGAATCCATACCTTTGTCAAACCTGCACTTACAGATATGAATTCTGTCAATTCACATCTATAAGTGCAAGTATGGGTATAAATATTCCAATAGATTTTAAGGGATTGTTTCTATCTCTTAGAAGAGAATGGTAGGAAATAAAATTTGATTTTAATTATGTATAGGCTAGGGAACAATTAGATTATCCTACTTGCTTAGTTTAATGGCACCCAGTGTTTTCTCCCTATTCCTTCACAGTGTGTGGTTGACAATCCTTCCCCACACTTGCTAGCAATGTTAAAAAAAATTTCTGCATAATGAATCACTGGGAGAATTTTTTTTTTCAAATACAAATGTCTGGATCCCACCTCCAGAGACAGTGATTCATTTGTCTGGGGTGCAGCCTTGAACACAGGGATTTTTAAAAAGCTTTCCAGGTGGTAGGACTGTAAAGTCCTTGCTCTACTTGGTAGGAATCTTGAAAAGCAAGCAGAAGCTTAAACTCCAGTGGATTGATACTGATAATTATTCCTTTTCTCATTTCTATGGTGTAAGGTTTGTGTTGTTCCAAAGCGGGCCTATCCTGGAATTACAAGTTCAGCAGCCTGAAGTTTAGGATTTTTTTTTTTTTTTGAGAGGAGGGGCAGGGTTTGTTGATTAAAGTAGATGGTAGCTATCCCATTAAAGTGTGGCTAGCCATTTATAATGGCAGATCTCAAATTTCAGTGTACTTAAACACCTGGGGAATGTTTGGTTGCTTTGTTTACTACAATGTAGACTTTGTTCTAAGAGTTCTGAGGATGAGCATTTCAGGAGGTTCAAGGTTCACCTTGGGAGAAAATTACCTCATTGTAATCTACAATATAGGTAGTATTCTCATTGAATAAGGGGTTGTGAAAATCAGAGATAGAAGTGGGCCTCTGCCAAATCACCCATCTCTGTAAGATTCAGGCCTCTGCTCCACTAACCCTCAGGCCTTTGCATGCTGTACCACCACCCATCATGGAGCTGGGAAAGGCTGCTTATGTTTGGAACATGCTATTATCTCTGTGGTGGCATTCTTTCCTGATTACCTGGAGCACTACCTCTCCTTGTCAAGAAATAGCCTTACTCCTGTGTGGCTTCATGTGGGTTTCACTGAATGTGGTCCTGGGCCACTTATTGTTTTATATGGCGTGTCTCAGTCATGGATTTGGCAGGTGTACGTTTCATTTGCCTCTGGGTTTTGACTACTTGAGACATTTTGGGGTGCCGGGGGCAGAAGAGTAACCCTAGGAAGTAAAGGGGAACATACGAATTATGTAACAAAGAGCAGGGCAGGGTGCACCCAGGGCTCAGGGACCACTTGGCAGCCAGGATGCTGAGCCTGGAACTCCCTCTACCTAACACATCCCTTGCCTGCCGTCTCCCATTGAATAGTTGATGTGGCCTTTGGCAGGAGGACTAGGTTGTCCTTCATGTCTCACCACTGGGAAGAGCGTGTTGTCTGTTCCAGTTCAGAGCCTAGCTTGCTTTCAGCTGCATGCTGGACTCAGAATCAGTTAACTGTGCCCAGAAGGTAGGCCTTGGTTTTCTTGTAAAAGGAAGAACATATTCCAGATAAAGGGGAGACTAAGGAATAAGTGTCTAAATCAATGTGTCTGTATTCGGAGGCACATAGCACCTCTGTGTTTGAGCTGTACTTCTTGTAAAAGTAACTTTTTTTGGCACACTTGTTGCTAATGAAAATGAAGGCTAAAAATATTTGCTTGCCTGTCAATGACTCAGTACTCATTTTGTTTTTAAGATGGATTGATTTTGTTTTTCTGAGAAAACTGAATATAGATAATTTCTTATTAAACACTGAGCTTCCAAAAAAAAAAGAGTCAAGTGTGTAATATTTTGCTTCTTATTTGATCTGAAAAAAAAAATAGCTTTTGTTGGCATCACTTCCATGCCAACTAAGAATTCTTTCTAAACTTCGTGTACAAGTGGGTGGAAATATTTCTCTACATAATTTAAAAAACTTATACTCAGTATATGTTTCTCCAATACCCAGATCAGGATTTTATCATGAAATCTGGGCCTTTGGCCTCTGTGTTTTTAATGATGTTCCTATTGTGCTGTATCTACAGCCATCTGTGATACAGCTGTGCATGACGCCAGGAAACACAATATGTTCCTAAGTTTTATCTCTGTTTGGAAGCAGATGGAAGCTTGTTAGGAAACATCACAGTGATGTTTGTGTCACTATTGTCGCAAAAGCCTCATAATCCCTGTCAATAATCATATACCCTTCTCTTTTAACCTGTAGCAAAAACAGTGTTGTTGCACATGTTGGCACTGTGATATATATCGTTGGTCTGTGTTATTATTTGAATCTCAAATGTCCCTCCAAAGCCTATATACTACCAGCTGAGACACCATCTTATGGCATCACTGGGGCCTAGTGGGAGGAAGTTAGGTCATTGGGTGTATGTCCTTGAAATATTGCAACCCCAGCTTGTTCCTCTCTCTCTTTCCTTCCCTCTCCCCCCCTCTCATTTTTTCTTCCTGGCTTCCATGAGATAAGCGGGTTCCTCTGCCACACACTTCTGCCATGACATTCTGCCTTGCCAAGTTCTCAGAAAATGTCACTCTTTGTAGAACTTCCATCTGGCTTGGCAGTTAATGCTAGATTAGCTCCACACTGTCTTGCCAAGTCTTTTGAAGAATGAACTCTCTAGCCCTTGTATGCAGTTCTACCCTGGGATCCCACCACTTCTACATGTCATGACCCAAGCTGGGCATAAATGAGCGAAGCCACTAACTCTCCCTTGGTGTACATATATGTGTGTGTCCTTTGCAATGGTGGCTGCCATGTTATTAGTTCATGTTTTCTTTTGTGTTCCTTCGTGTAAGTGTTTCTATTTGGCAGGTGTTGACTTGTGGAGATGTGACTGTAATCCTTCCAGTTTCCACAGATGTGCTAAGGCTTTATAACTAAGGCTAAGATTCTTGAAGATTTGGGTCAGAATAATCAACTTCAGAAAATTTTTCTTTAAGGTGATACGATAAAATAGCCTGTTGGGCATACATGCTGGGGTGGTTCTCTCTTACACTCCAATGAGACGTATTTTCAGAGAACTGCTTACAGTTGACAGATCCCTCTTTGGGCATGAAATGATGACAAAATTCTAAAGTCAACCATTGTTCTATCTATAATCTCAATGATTCTTTATAAAGCAGCCTCTATAGAGTAGATATACCGCTTTGTTTTAAACTAAGGTTTTACTGGGGCTTGAACTCAAGGACTATTGTTTTCTACTTGAGCCACACCCTCACTTCTGGCGCTTTGCTGGTTAATTGGAGATGAGTCTCTCTCAGTCTCATGTGCTCAGGCTGGCTTCAAAAGCAAAAAGCAGTCTTCAGATCTCAGTTCCTTGAGTAAGATTACAGTCACGAGCCACTGATGTGCTTCCTATTGAGAAGTGCCATCATACTTGAGAGAAGAGAAAGCATAACTAATGATCAGCTCCTTGAATTCTTGCACTGTACATATGAAGATATTGAATTTCAGGGAGATGAAATCATTTTTTCATGGTTCTGTAGCAGTAAGTGGTCCAACAAACCATTCTCAGCCTAACAATGTTCCCATGGTTAAAAGCACTGCTTTACTTGAGACCTGAAGCTTTGCCTGAGATGTTAGGCCAATTATCTGTCATTTCTGGACATCACTTTCCTTATTTGTACAATGTGTTGTGAATATTTTCTTTTTATTAAAAAATGATATTAACCCAATGTCTTCTGGCAAACACTTAACATATAAGCCAGTTCACACAGCTGCTTTTATTTTCAACACATTTTTTGTGTGTATGCTGACACTGGGGCTCCTTGCTCTTATTTTTTTCTTTCTTTTTTTGGTGAGTTGTGGGACTTGAAACTCAGGGCCTGAGTGCTGTCCCTGAGCCTCTTTGTGTTCAAGGCTAGTGTCTAACGCTCGAGCCACATCACCACTTCTGGTTTTTGAGCACTCTATTGGAGAGAAGAATTTCACAGGTACTTATCTGCCTGGGCTGGCTTCAAATCACAATTCTCAGCTCTCAGCCTCCTGAGTAGCTAGGATTACAGGTGTGAGCCACTGGCACCCAATGGCCTCTTTATCTTTCTTGCCTTTCCCACTCAAGACTGATGCTCTACCACTTTAGCCACAGCTTCCCTCTGGCTTTTTGCTGGTTAATTGGAGATAAGAGTCTCATAGACTTTTCTGTCTGGACTGTCTTTGAAGTGTGATCCTCAGCTCTCAGTTTCTGAGTGGCTACAATTACATGTGTGAGCCCCTGATGCCCAGCATATTTTCAGTGCTTTTTCCCTCCGGGACCTTGGAAACCAGGACAGGATGCTGGGATTTCAGCTTTTCTTCCAATGCCTTTGTTTGGAAGCAAGACATAGATAGATAGATAGATAGATAGATAGATAGATAGATAGATAGATAGATAGATAGATAGAAAGATATATAGAGTCATTGATTTTGTGTGTGTGTGTGTGTATATGTGTGTGTGTGTGTGTCCGTGTGTGTCCTTGTCCCATTATTTCAAGTTCTCCTCATGCAACTTAGAAATACTTAACTGGGAAGAAGAACAGGGCCCTTGTATGGGAGATAGAATAGTGATAACTTGCCATGTGCTGGTTAAAAGCAGTCATTTTACTGTGAAATACTCTGGCATGAAGACAGGGGACATATTGAGCTTTAAATGTGGCAATGCTATGCTTCAGACAGGAGTTTCAGAGTGGGGTCTGTTCCATGATTACCACCATCATGCCATGGCTTTCCTCTTAGTATGAGCTGAATACTTGTGTTCTCTCTCTCTCTGTCTCTCTCTGTCTCTGTCTCTCTCTCACTCTCTCCCTCACCTCTCTCCCTCCCCTCTCTCCCTCCCTCCTCTCGTTCCTCTTGCTCCTATGTATTCATATGAACACATGAGTTAGGTCATGTGAAATGGCTATCTCCAAGCTAGGAAGAGTGACCTCACTAGAATTAAACTCTGTTGGACTCTGATCTTGGACTGTCCACGTGGTAGCCCTGTGAGAACATTCATTTCTGTTCTTTAATTCATGCAGTGCAAGGTATTTTGTTACAGCAGTCAGACACCTCTGCTTTGGTATGTGTTTATGTAGCCATCTACTTCCTGGTTTGCTTAAAGTGCAGACTTGACTATGTCTTCATGAAGGAAGAGGTGCAGCTGTTCAGATGCTTCCAGGATCTTCTCTTCTCTGTCCCCTGGGCTCTGGGCCATGAGAAGATGGAAAACCAGAGCTCAAGCAGGAGTGGTCAGCAAAGCCTACCAGGAGACCTTGGCAACGTAGACTCCTCTTCCAGGAATCAAGAGTCAGTGGAGTGCTGATGTCTACAGAATCTCTGTGGAATGTGAAAGTTTAATGCTATTTTTTATGATATTTAAAGAATTTCCCTGCAAGTACTCATTAACTCTTCATTTCTAAAATTACTTACCCTTTTTTTTTTTATTCCTGTCTCTCGAGCCCATATCCACTATGTATATAGATTGTGGTCCATTTGCTTTACAAAATCTGATCTATAAAACTGGGATACAGAGAGATTTTATTTTTCACTTTTGTCTAACCTCTTGTACCTTTCAGTCTCTTATGAAGACTACTGAATCTATCAAGTAGAAATCTCTCTATCTAGTACACCCACCAACTATTTATTAAGCTATTCATTAATCTTATCTTGTTCTTCTGGCTGTGAGGTTACTTTCATGAAGCTGCAATCTCCTGAGGTCATGGCATGTTTTTATCCAAATAGATTAAGTGGGTTATAGCCACGAAAGAGCTTGCATCAAGTGCCCACAAAGTTGGGAAGCAAATGCCAAGGAAGCGCCAAGATACTATTTTGTTTACTGGAGTTTTATTATCTGGTAAATTTTATGTGTTGGTGATGGAAACTTTTAGTCACTATTAGAATGATGACGAAACTTACCATCATTTAGGTTTGTCTTTGTTTTTGAACATGAAATATTGGGATTTTGAGGCTCTCTATTGGTGGTCATCTCTGTTCAAATGTATGACATAGTAGAACAGAAGTAAATAGGAGCATTTGCCTAGGATGAATGAGAATGTGTTTTCCTATCATGTAAAAGGTATCGTTCAAGATTCAAGGCTCTGTAAGGGGCTTGAGGCAGTCACTAGGGCCCCAAGTAGTCTGGCAAGACTAGAATCCCTTTTCCTTCTCCTTTCAAGGTAGGTAGAAGTCACGTGACTGGCAATGGCCAATGAAATGTGGGCAAATAGACATGCCTGCTCTAAGAGCTAGAGGCTAGTCTACCACATCCCCATCCCTTTGCTCTAAGTATTGTGAAGGTTTCCTAAGCTCCTGATTGACTGACTATGACCGCCCAAACTGTGAACAACCAGACCACAGATTTTTTTTTCTTCTATATGAGGCACTAAGGATTAAACTAGGGCTTCAAACTTGCTAGGAAGCATTCTACTACTTGAGCCTTACATTCTTTTTTTTTTTATTCCAATCCTGGGGCTTGTACTCAGGGTTTGAGCACTCTCCCTGAGTTTCTTTTCTGGCTTTTTCTGTGTATATGGTGCTGAGGAATTGAACCCAGGGCTTTGTGCATGCTAGGCAAGCACTCTACTACTAAGCCACATTCCCAGCCCCCTAGTCAAACTTTGTTTCAACTTCCTCATGCTCATCTTGTTAAACTGTATGTTCATTGTTCAAGGGTTTAGTCCATGGATTTTCACTCCTGCATATCTTATATATATGCATATGATGATATGTTTACATGAAAGGTTATATTTTGGGGTCTAAGATCCACATATGAGAGAAAACACACATGTCTTTCTGGGTCTGACATACTTCATTCAGTATATCTTCAGATCCATCCATTTCCTTGTAAATAACATTATTTCATTCTTCCTGATAACTATATAAAATTCCATTTTGTGTATATATGTGCATATATGTACATGCACATATATACCTGTATATATGTACAATGCTATAGTAAGCATGGATGTTCAGGTGCCTTTGTTGTATCCTGTCATGCAGTCTTTCAGATAAATTCCAGAACAGTATCACTGGATCATAGGGTAGCTATTTGGTGGGTTGTCTGAGGAACCTCCATACTGATTTTCATAGTGTTTGCACTAATCTAATTTGTATCAACAGTGCATTAGAGTCCTTTCTTCCCCACATTTCACCAGCATTAGTTCTTGTTCATACTCTTGATGATGATCAATCTGACTGGAATGAGATGGAAACTCAGTGATGTTTTGATTTACATTTCCTTTATGGCTCGGTATGTTGAACATTTCTCCATGTATTTATTGGCCATATGCGATTCTCATTTTGTTATTTGAAAAATGTAATGACCTGGTTGTTGGAGCTCTTCTTAGAATTAATTCCTGACACCTGACTTCCAAAAGAAGGGATGCAAATATGTGTCAGTTTGGCATTTCTATTATGTAACCTTGAAAATTACTTCCTTGACTACCTTTGATTTTGATTAGATTTTCTTTCCCTTTTACACTCATGTTTCCTCTTTTTAATTTCTTACACTATACCAAGGCAGATTCAATTCTTCTCTGATCCCTGTGCATATTAATTTGCAATTGGTTTGAAATAGTTTTTGGTGGGTTATCTCATCTCTAGACCTTTCCACTTCCTGGTTGTAACTCTGAGCCCTCTTTCCATTCCCTCCCCGTAAACCTATTCCCCAAATAATGTCCAGGAGATTTACAGGGTTTATGTAAAGAGCACTCTAGATTCTTTGTAATTAAATGGCAGGGGAGAAGATCTTGTGAATAGATTCTTAAAAGCAAGAGATAATAAAAGCAAGGATTCAGTAGGAAATTAAAAACAGAAGGTTTCCTCTTGGTTAAATTTCTAATTAGTTGGTGAAATGGGATCTGAAGAATTGTAGATAATGAGCAAGGTTTCCAGAACAGTTAATTGTTTTGGAATACTTATTACTTAAACTCTATACATTTTCCTGAAGTGTTTATTACTATATATTCTTAGGACCATAGTTGTAAAATATTTATTGATAATATTTTTATGAGTATTTTTCTTCCTTCAGTGGACAAAATGGAATACATTAAGACATGAAATGCAAAGGAATATGATGAAGTAGTAAACCATAAATAGAAACTGTAGATACATGTGACATGGGTGAATCTTGTCAATGGCTATTTGAAAAGGAAGGTCCTGAAAAGGAAACCCATATAATGACTTTGCAGAAAATTTGCAGCCATAAAAACTTCTATTGTCGCGTCAGCCTCGGCCAGCAAGGAAGACACAACGCCGGATTCTTCTCTAAGCAGTTTATTCCAGAACCTTGAAACAGTGTTTTCTCCCTCTTCCTTTCCCGGGGGCTTCCCCCACCCTCGGGGAGCTTCCCGCTTGGCCTTAAGTGCAAACTGGGTAGCCAATCCCGGTAAGCTACATGGGGATTACCGATAGGTTCAGGTACGCGGAAGCAAGCCAGAGTCCAAGCTTTAACCATATTAGGAGTTGTTTATCACAGAGAGCACTTGCCGTCGGGAGGGCGGAGGGCGGAAGCTGGCGCCATTTCAGGGCGCAGCTGCTTGCAGCTCTCTACATTCTATAACACTTTTTTTTCCTTTTTCTCTTTTTGCCAGTCCTGGGGCTTGAACTCAGGGCCTGGGCACTTCACCTGAGCTTCTTTTGCTCAAGGCTAGCACTATACCACATGAGCCACAGTACCACATCTGGCCTTTTCTGTTTATGTGGTACTGAGGAATCGAACCCAGGGCTTCATGCATGCTAGGCAAGCACTCTACCACTAAGCCACATTCCCAGCCCCTCTTTCTTTTACCAAAGGAAACAAACACAGAATTCAGGATAGTGGTTTTGGTTGGGGGGGGTTGTTCCTCAGTCATGTCATGCCTTCTACAAAGCCTGTTCAGGTGAGTCCCTCCTCTGCCTCAGGTCTTTGCAAAACGCCACCATGATGATTTTCATCACTCGTAGAAGGGTCCTCCCTGATCTACTGTGGCCCATCCCTTCCACAGGGAAACTGATGATGATCTTTGTATTATCGTTACTGCATTTAAGTAGTCTCTGAAGTTATCCTGTTCCCATGTGTGTTTATGGTTTCCCTGGTTAGAATTAATCCCCAAGAGAACAAGGATTCTAATGATGGATGGATGGATTTGCACTCCTGAGGGACTACCATTTGAGCCATGGCTGTTGCCCCTTTTTCCTTAGGTTATTTTCAAGTTAAGGGCTTGCTTTATGTTTCTCTGGTTCACTAAAGATGACAGGTATGTGCCATCATTGTTGGCATTAGTTTAAGATGGAGTCTTGTGAGCTTCTTTGAACTGGGAGTCCCTGTTCCCTATTCTCCATCTCTAAATAGGATTCTAGAGTTGACTGACTATGCTCAATGAGGTTGATTGGCTCACCTTTGAGTTCCTTGACCTCAGAGCATTGCTTCCCCTACCCCTACCCCCAGCATAGAAAGCATTCAAACAACAGAAAGAAGAGAAAATAGAGAGTTAAATTGAGAAATGAACTCATCATTGCCTTGTGGGGCCAGATTATGTTGCTCCCAGTGAACATGCCCCAAATCCTTCCATATTTCTGGAATACTATTATACAGGATGTAAAAACAGGGGCTTACAGCTAGAATGGCAACTAATGAATTCTGTGAACCATTAGTGTACATTTAAATAAATATCGCCAAAGAAATAGGCCAACATTAATAGTCTGAGTTCGTATTTCTGTACAGTGAACATCAGTTTCCTGATGATCAGAACTGGGTTAATTGCCTGACAATGGGTCTTCCCTTTTAGGGAAATGAACAGTATCAGCTCCAGCCAATTTGTTTTTCTTAGCTGAGAAATCACTCTTGAATTTCAAAAGGCATTTGCCTGGCCCTTGTTCTCTTTCCTTTGATGGGAATGGTTTAGCAGGAATATTCACTAGAACCAGACCATTAAAATGCTTCATGTATTTTTCATGGGCTATTGCCTCCATTTGCACACTTCATGGGAACCCTCCCTCACCCCAGCACTCACAGGCCAGGGATTTTTCTCACAGTCACCCTGGGCAAAAGACTTCTGCTGCTGGCAGCCTATCTCAGTCACCTTCAGTGATTTCTGCTAAACAACCCCCTTTACTGAGCCTTGGAGAGCATCCTGGGAAAGGAAGTCAAGGTCAGCTTAACATGCTCCCTTGCTGAAGGGAGCCCTGTGCCATCTGCTTCCCCACAGCCCCCCTGCCCCCCCCCATCTCATGGGCTCTTTGCTCCCTTCCCCCTCCCTTGCTGGCTCTCAATGAGAGCACTTGGGCTCTCCCTCAGTTCAACTAATTCTGCTTCTTGACAAAGAGCACTGTCACTGCTGAGGTCCCTTTCCCCTTGCTCAAGGCAAGGAGACCTTTAGCTTGAAGGGGCACCTTGGTGGGAGGGGCCTGGACTCACTCAGTCCATCTTCCCAACCCTGCTTCACTGAACCAGGCCTTGACTCCCCGTGTCAGTGTCATTTGAGGTAAGCTTTGGGGGTCTACAGTCTCCTTGAAGTGCGCAAGGATCCACATGGTACAATCATGATACAAACATGGTATGAGCGAAAGAAAATAGTCTTCCTGCTGCCTGTTACTCATGGGTATAATCCTTCCTACATGGGAGGCTGAGAAGGGAAGGAATGCAGTTCAAGAACAGCCAAGACAGAAAAATTTACAGAACTCCTTTCAACCTGTAACTGGGTATGGTGACACATAGCTGTCATCCCAAGCTATGGGGAAGACTGAGATTGGATAGATAATGGTATCAGGGCAGCCCAGACAGAAAACTCCATGACACGCTATCTCAAAGGAGAGAAACTGCATGTGATGACACATGTCTGTGATCCCAGTGGCAGGAATCCTAAAAGTAGGTAGATTGCAGCTCAGTTGCATTCCTGATAGGAAGCAAGGCCCTGTCCTAAAATTAACTAGTGAAAAACAGAGCTGGGGGCATGATTCCTTCATGGTGGTATTGCACCAGCCTGGCATAAGGTCTTCAGTTCAAATTTCAGTACTGAGAGGGAAGGGGAGGCAAGGAAGGAGAGAGTAGGGGCAATCGAGAGGAAAGAATCATTAGGTTAAACTTCACTGTGGAAATCGCCTAAAGAAGCACAATGAGGTTGGAAGAGTGACTCAAATGGTAGAGCACCAGGCATGACCAAGCATGTTGGGTGATAGCAGAAGGCTCTGAGTTTAAGTTCATTTGCCTGGTGCCAATGACTCATGCTTGTAATCATAGTTACTAAACAGTCTGAGATCTGAAGGATTACAGTTCAGAGCTGATGTGGGGAAAAAAAGTCTATGAAATTCCGTGTCCAATTAGCTAGTGAAATGTTGGCCTTTGAAGCATGACTCAAATGGTAGAGTAACAGCCAAGCAAGCAGCTGAGGGAGAACTGAGAACTCTAAGTTCAAGCCTTAGCACCACAGTCCCCCAAGAAGTGAAAGAGGATACTAGCCCTGCAAGGGGAGCAGTTGGAACTAGACATACACATTGATAAGCAGTTGCTGTCGTCTTTCTTCCCAGAACACCATCATATTTGATTGTAATACAATTCGTTTTTTGGGGTTTTCTTTGGCCAGTCCTAGGGCTTGAATTGAGGGCCTGGGCACTGTCCCTGAGCTTCTTTTGCTCAAGGCTAGCACTCTACCCCTTGAGCCACAGTGCCACTTCCCGCTTTTTCTGTGTATGTGGTATTGAGGAATCGAATCCAGGGCTTCATGTATGCTAGCCAAGCACGCTACCACTAAGCCACATTCCCAGCCTCTTACAACTGAAACCCTCAGATATTTGAGAGGAGTAAAACAATCTGGGAGGGTTGCTCTATAATAACTCACTTATTGTGTTCTAGGATAAGTAAGAGCATTGGACCATATTATCTTAGCTTCCAATAGGAAAGTGTTTAGATAGTTATTATGATTTATACCTTTTGGAAGGATAAACATGAGAGAGGCTGCAAGAATATTTTTCATCAATCGAATTTTCAAAATTTACTGAATTTTTTCTTTTAATCTCTTAGTTGATATATAAAACACAAAATTTGCATATGACCAGGAAGTTGTGTGGTATTTCAATACAGATAGACATCATGTAGCGTTCAAAGGAGGTTCAACATCTATCTTTTCAGGCATTCAGCATTTCTTTACATTTAAAATTCTTCTAGCTTTCTTAATGCTGGGTGTAATTGTTTTCTAAAGTCATCTTAGCATGTAATAATAGCACACCCGAACTTCTTGATTCTATGAATTTGGCATGTAACTTTAGAAGAGTTCTTCTGTTTCGTGTTTGGACAGTGTGAAGTTTCAAACGCAGGGCCCACCTATTCATAGGCAGGCGCTCTGCCACATGAATAACTCCTCCGGCCCTTTTTACTCTAGTTAATTTTTCAATTAGGGTCTTGCATTTTGGCCTGTGCTGGCCTCAGACAGCACCCCTTCTATGTATAGCCTCTCGAGTAGCTTGGATTACAGTCTTGCGCCACGATGCCCTAGAAGAGCTTTTGGTTTACAGAAAAATATTGCAACAGTAGTAAAAAGGGTTTTTATGAACTGCATATCTGGTTTATCCATTACACTAGAACAGTCATTTGTCACAATGGACACATTAAAATTGGAACATTTTTATCAACTAAAGTCTACAAGGTTGTCTTATTCCCTAAGATATCATTTAAGTCTTTTTTTTTTCTTTTTTTCAAGATCCAGGTTGCCACATTGCTTCTAGTCACCATGCCTCCTTGTCTCCTCAGATTCCTCGGTTGAGATTCTCACATTCTCCTTGTTTTATTCTAACACACTACAGGCATAAAGAAAGTGTTTAAGAGGTTGCCACATTGCTTCTAGTCACCATGCCTCCTTGTCTCCTCAGATTCCTCGGTAGAGATTCTCACATTCTCCTTGTTTTATTCTAACACACTACAGGCATAAAGAAAGTGTTTAAGAGTGTGTGGTATGTGTATGTTGTGTGCTATGTGTGTGGAGAATATGGTATGATGTATGTGTGGTATGTTTGATATATGCCTCTGTGTGTGTGTTTGAGTTTTGAGTTTTTTTATATAAAGGGATTTCTCTTTACATTTTCATATACCTTGTTTTGCATACCTAATCATGTCTGAAGAGACTGAGGTAAAAATTTGGAGACGAGTGATGTTGATAGAGGTATGTTGGGCCCCCTAACTGTGCTTTGGTTTGGGGTGTTTGTCTGGGGCCTTGCTGTTATGGCATGCTTGCCCTATCTTAGTGTGAATTTGCTGAGATGATTTATTATTCATCAGGAGTCAGTTTCCCTCTAAATACTTCACTTAGCTGATGATTGCCTTTTTTTTTTTTTTTTGGACAGTCCTGGGCCTTGGACTCAGGGCCTGAGCACTGTCCCTGGCTTCTTCCCGCTCAAGGCTAGCACTCTGCCACTTGAGCCACAGCGCCGCTTCTGGCCGTTTTCTGTATATGTGGTGCTGGGGAATCGAACCTAGGGCCTCGGGTATACCGAGGCAGGCACTCTTGCCGCTAGGCTATATCCCCAGCCCCTGATGATTGCCTTTTTAATCACCACCACCAACACACACAAACAGAATTCCTTAGCAATTTCAATGGGCTGTGCTGCTATCTTTAGGAACATTTGTCTTGCTATATCCCCTCTCCTTTTAAAGACATCTAGTTTTCTATGACATTGTTTACTTTCATTATGCTTTAATTATGGGATTCTGATAACCATGGAGGAGTAAGAGAGACAAAAACTGGGGTTTTGTGGATGATTCAATGCCAAAGCAAAGGCAAGGTGTTTAATAGCCATGAACAGTTGTTCCTGCCAAGTGTTTCCCAAAGGCAGGGGCTTTGTTGCTCTCACGCAAGCCAAAATGGGGACACGTCCTCCCACAGTTCCCTCCCATAGTTTCCCTAACTATAGCTTCTCTAAATGAATGGTTGACCCCTCAGTGTGCATTATGAGATGGGTTGAAGAGAATTTTTAGTTAAGAAGCTGTAATTGAGACCACTGTTACAAGAGTTCACTGGCTTTTCACAAATTTGGTTTAGTTTGGCTGCAAGCAAGCAGAAGGTCTGTTGTTGGTGGCTATAGTAACAAGTACACATGAGAAATATGGACACAGGCAGTTTGCAGGTATGGCTCAGCTGCTGGGAATGCCACCACACACCCATGTTTTTCAGTGCCCTCTGCTCTACTCTCACTAGCATGTCAGCTTTCATTATTGTACTTATTGCCTTGTGTTGCCATTGGAAAGTCAGCTCAGAGGTTAACCTCAGCCCTTGCATCCTATCAAAGAAGAATTCAAGCAACGTGTGAAGCACAATAAAATGTGAAAGCATGGGGGCAGGATGAGCCAGAGTGTGATCCTCCAAATGCAAGAGCACCTCACCTTATTTTGCCATTATCAGCATCCATGCAAGAATGTTACTTACCTAATGCAAATCTCAGGGGTGATGACTCCCATCAAGAGCTTAGTCCTGGCTCATTCCAAACAAAGAAAGGACACTGAAGCATTGGAGAGCTCAAGGACAGCTGGCAGGACAATGCATGTCAGGCTGTGCAGGAATTCCACAGCAGCAGAAGTAACCTTCCCTATTTGTCACTTATTGGGAGAGAATTAAGGAAGACAGGATCTGGTCATTGGGTAGAGCTTTGTTTTGGTGTGGATCCTAAGAGACAAGTGTGTATTGTGTGTCTAAGCATACCCAGAACACGGGATTGACTGCACATGATCAGGGTCCTAGCTGTGTATATGCTATTACAGAATTGCTGTCTCATACAGATTGGTAGCCTGGAACTAGAGTTCTAGGTATTGTGGGTCAAAAGGTCATTATAGGGTCCTGTCCTTATCTCCTATGAATACACACTGACTGGGTAAGGGCTTTGCTTGGCTGGACAAGCTTGGGACTTGGTGCCAGATTATCTGGTCCCAGTAATTTTATCAGCATCTTTATTAGCACTTTTATGGGGCTCTTGGGGAGATTATTTGGGGCCCTTGAGTGTTTCTTACACATGGTGGATCTTATGGGTGGGTATGTGGGCTGACCAGTGGCCCTGGTAACCATGGTGAGTAGCTCTCTACCTGTTGTCTTGGCAACCAGGAATCCTTTGCCAGCCTCCTGCCTCAGTGGTTACAAAGTGGCAGCTATGGCTATAGATTTTCTGGGAGGCAAGCCTGGAGTGTGCTGGCAATGGGTCTCTACATCTTAAGTAGCTTTAGCAGTGTCACATGGCCATGCCAGTTAGAAAGAAAGGTTAGAAGGTTTGGTATTAAATTGACATATTGAGATTTCAAATAACATGAAAGAGAGGCTTCAGCCAAGAAGTGAGAGGAAGTGGATGCCGATAGGGCAAGTACCTGCCAATCACCAGCCTATTATGTATTGTAAGAGAGTTTGCTGCAAGGCATCAAATGTAAAAATAAATGCCACCACTGTGAAAGTGTACGCTGTTGCCTCTGTGTCATGCCACTTCCTCAGTTAAGATGGGAATACAGGAAACACTGGTGGCCATTCCATACGAATGTGCTGGTCGTTGTTCTTTTTTTTTTTTTTTTTTTTTTTGCCAGTCCTGGGCCGTGGACTCAGGGCCTGAGCACTGTCCCTGGCTTCTTCCCGCTCAAGGCTAGCACTCTGCCACTTGAGCCACAGTGCCGCTTCTGGCCATTTTCTGTATATG
Organism: Perognathus longimembris pacificus; assembly: GCF_023159225.1. NCBI lineage: Eukaryota > Metazoa > Chordata > Mammalia > Rodentia > Heteromyidae > Perognathus > Perognathus longimembris. The sequence continues at coordinate 29,545 of NW_025961329.1, read as the reverse complement.
TGGTGCTGTGGAATCGAACCTAGGGCCTCGTGTATCTGAGGCAGGCACTCTTGCCACTAGGCTATATCCCCAGCCCCTGGTCGTTGTTCTTGCTCTAGCCATGAGGTCCGTGAACACTAACCTTGCTGTGTATAGGGGGCTGGGGAAGGCCCAGAACCCAGAGTCCATACCAGCTCTGACCTCCAAAACTCGGAAGGAGTGAGCTTCCTTCTATTCCTCCTTCCTGCAAGCCTCATCTCTCCTCAGGCCTCAGGCCTCTCCACAGGCCTCAGGGTTTAGACTTCTCTACAGGCTTCAGGCTTTACAGCAGGGTCAGAAACTGCACCTCTCATCTCTGCTCAGCTCATCAGCTACTCCGGCAGGCATTGCCTGCTTTCCTCTCTTCTCCCTCTCTCCCTCTTTTCCTCGACACAGGCACCATATATATATATATATATATACACCTTCTGGCCTTTTGGAACCCTGCCCCCTCCAGCAGTTGGGCCCACGTGGAAATGCCACCATGGCAGTGATACCAGCATGGGGTGGGACTTCCTAGGCTGCCCTTCCCCCACTCCTGATGCCCCACACATTCCAGCAGCCTGGACCACTGTCCAACCACCTATGACCACTCTTTAATTCCATGCCCCCTTCAATCTACATGGCTGTAACACCAGCACAGGGTGGGACTTCCCACCACCCTGGTTATTACAAAAGTAAAGAAAGAATTAAGGAGAATATATAAGAATATAAAACCGACCTTTTAAATTCTATAGATATTCACAGAAAATGCTTACTCTGATGCCTTGATTATCTGCAGGAGATCACTAGGACAGAGGCCTGATGATGATTAACACCTACACTTAGAACAAAACACAAAGCCTCAGTGGGCTGCAGATTTCCATATCCACTAGCAAGGTACTGTAGGTAGAAAGGGCTTGCCTGCCTCAGATTTTCCTTTGCTTTTTTCCCAGCCCTCTTCTGCTGTGTCTTGCTGGGTAATGAACCACAATTCTATAGGTTGGCTGATCTGGGGTGGGGGTTCTCACTAGGGTGTCTCATGTTCTTGCCCTCATGTGACAGCTGGGGTTCCAGTACATGATCTGCCCCTGTGCATTGAGTGTGCACATTCCGGTAGCTCAGCTCAGAAGTCAAAGCTTCCAGAAGACCAAGCAGGATGTTGCAAAATATCTTTCGATCTGGCTCTGTGAAGGAGGATTGTGTGTACTCTTTGCATTTGTGTGGGACCACACAGGTGATGTGGGCAGGCAGACCTAGTGGTGGGATGTACAATATGTACCATCTTTGGAGACAAGCCACAGCCCCTGCCCTCTCAGCAATTCTAAGAACCAGAAGAAGCTAGTGAGAAAGAGAAGCAAAGGGTGAAGATGCTGCCATGTGCAGCAGATAATGAACCCAGGATGCTTGGAGGTGCCACCCTAGTACCTTAGAGGACTCTTTTCCTGCCATGTGAAGCATGGAAGATGTGAAAGATGACAGCATTTTTAGCTCTCTGCCATCTGCATTGACCTTTTCAGAACACACACAAAAAGAAGTCAAACCACTCTGGAAAGCACTATCAAGGTTCATCAAAAGACTAAACATAGAGCTATCCTATGGACCAGAATTATACTCCTAAGCATTTATCCGACAAAGCACAAACAAGTCCACAGTAAAGCTACCAGCACAACCATGTTCATTGAAGTTTATTGATATAGTATTAGCCCAGATGCCCCTCGGTGGACAAATAGATCAAAAAACTGTATCATATATACTCAATGGAATTCTACTCACCTATAAGGAAGAATGATAGTGTACCATTTGTAAGGAAATGGAAAGACTTGAAAAAATCAAGTGAAGAAAGCCAGATCCAGAGAAACATAGGTTGCATATTTTCTCTCATTTGTGGTAGCTAAAGTGTACCTGCAAATCTACAAGTAAACACACTGCATGGTTAAAACAACAACAAAAAAGCCACTAGGACATGATAAATTATACAGGTCTCTAGGTATTCAGACACAGTGAGACACAGAGAGAAGAATGCTCTTAGAAGAGTAACTCAAGAGTGCAATACCTATGTGCATCTAAATATGGTAGATAAAATGAATTCCAGGAAATGAAAACAGAGTTTTTTTTTTCTTTTTTGGTATTTTCTTTTCCTCTTGTCTTGTTTGTTCATTTACCTGTCTTTGGGAAAGCAAAGAAGGCTAAGGGGGTGCACAGAAATGAAGAGACAAAGGGTGAACCAGTACAACAGTCATACTCAATAGACACTATGATGAAAATGAACTATACAACTTGTGAGTGGAATGGGAGGGAAAGCCATGGGCAGCTAAAGAAGAGGTGACATTGTTCACAACGAAATGTATACTTTATCTAACTTATATAACTGCGATCCCTCTCTACATCACCTTCATAATAACAATTTTAAAATGCATAAAAGGAAAAAATCTTAACTTTTTAAAGTTTCTTTTAATGTTAAGTGTTGGCAAGCAGAAAAAAAAAAACCAACTACATATAACAACCCTAGGCTGAAATAAAAACTCATCCTGAGCTTTGGTGTGCTATTTCTATTCTTTATGGGCAGCTGTCTCCTCCTGCTCAGGGCAGAGAAGAGAATATTCTATCCTACAAAAAATGGGATTGATGTTGCTTTTAACAGCACTGTCTTTCTTTCCTCTTTGCATCAAGGATACAGAGCACATTTAAATACATCCCAATGTAAGCTGAGTGCCTCAAATCCTTCTCCTTGGTCTTGGGTGAGTTTTCATTGTAGCTGCTGTTTCATGAGAATCAATGGCAATGGAGTTGAGTTATGAGACTTGTAAGGGATCCCTGGAGATTCCTCTGCTCTAAGACCTAGGAAGGCCATAATTAGCAAGCAGAGCAAGAATGAAGAGGTGGGGAAGAGGGTGGATGTCTCACTTTAAACTATTGGGTTTCACCCTTTTATGCCTTCGTCTGTGTTGCTGCTGAAACCTGGAACACCCTTTCCCCCACTCCACTTGGCAGAGTCCTACTCACCCCACAGATGCAACCCAGCTGGTGGCTTCTGAGGAAATCCACCCACTCGGACCGGATGGGGTGCCTCTGTTGTCCTCTGATCCCACGAGTCCTGTGCCTGTAACCCTATCTCTGCTTGGTGCATTGTGGCTCCCTACGACCCAGGGCCAGCCCTTGGCACATCAGCCAAGCAAAGTGCAAAATGCAGAGGCCTAGGAAGAACTTGTCAACTGGAACCCAAAATACACAGTAAGGCAAATAAGACTCTTCGGTGATGTATTCTGGCAATGATGGCCGGTGGCTTGTTCTTCTCCCTGACCAAAACAGAAAATAAACACTTCTCCAAAGCCCAGGACAGGTTCTGGTTGTACTGCCCTGAGAAAACATACTGTCACTCATATTTCCTGCAGACAAGAGTGAAGCCCCTCTTGTCTCCTCTCAGAGTAGCCGCAACCTCACTGGTTGGTTCAGTACCCCTGTCCTCTTGCAAGACCTTATTGAGTTCCCTGAGCCCCAGAGCCTTCCGTTCCCTTCCAAAATCCCTCTGGGAAATGCTGTTCCTGAAGCCTGGCCACAGCCCTGATGTGTGACCTAAGTAAGCAGAGAGCATGGAGAACACAGCACTGCTGTCAGATCTACTTATTTTGTTGAGCTGTTGGATTTAAGATACATATTAACTATGGGAAAAATGATGTATGTTTTAGCATTTAAGAACAAGGCTTGGAAAGTGTATGAGAGGAGATTTTTTTTGGGGGGGGAGGGGTGACCTGGGGCTTGAACTCAGCGCCTGGGTGCTACTCCTGACCTTCTTTCACTCAAGGCTAGAGCTCTACTACTGCTGGCTTTTTCTGAGTAGTTTATGGAGATAAGAGTCTCACAGACATTTCTTCCTGGGCTGTCTTTGAACCATGATCCCCAGATCTCAGCCTCTTGAGTAGCTAGGATTACAGGTGTGAGCTAGCAGCACTGACTGACATGTTCTTCACTGGATCAGGTTAATTGGTCTGGGATTGTCTCAGGAACGCAGTTGTCCGTGGCCTAGAAAAGAGAAGAGGTTGAGATGGCTGTAGTAAGATAATCTCCAACAGATTTATGAGAAACCCTTCTCTCTATCCCATCTTGCTGCCCACATGGCTAGTGTTGACTCTGGTTGTATTCCTCATTATGAAATCATCTGCACTACCAATTCCAGTGGTAGTCATGGATAACACTGCATGGCCCTGGCAATGCCAGATGATGTTCTCACTGCTACTTTCAGCTCGAGGAGGACATATTTCTTGCTCTCTTATCCTTTGTATGAATGAACACAGTAGACTCCGGGAATTTACTCAGTGTTTTGTCACTAATAAGCCACAGAGGGTCCCTCTGCATGAAGTTAGAGATGAGCTTCTCAGTGTTTCCTGCAGCTCCATGGACATGCTGCCTTCCTCCTATCAGCTGCGTTCACCAAGGATGAAGCTCAGGTTGGAGAGAAACCTTTGTAGTAATAGATAATAATTATATAGTAGGGTGCCCTATTTCTCTCCATTTTTTGATCATGGGATACTCATTGAGGATGGGGCTGTCAAGCTGGCTCCCCAAACAAGCATGTCTTCAACTCTGTCTCCAAAGCATAGCCAACGTAGCATTTGGAACGAGGGTTTTATGGTGTTGCTGCTGGGGTTTCTGAAAAGATTCTGCACAGAGAGCTGATGTAATGGCGGCCCCAGGAGCATGCTGGGGAATCAAATATAGAGAAGAGAAGCTCTGGAGCTTTCTCCAAAGCTGCAATTACAGATGTGAGATCTAAGGATTGTGGTTCAAACCCAACCAAAGAAGGAAAGTATTTGAGACTGTGGTATCCAATTAATCACCAAAAAGCCCGAATTGGAGTTGTGGCTCAAGTGGTAGAACACCAGCCTTGAGTGAAAGAGCCAAAGTGAGAGCACAAGACCCAGAGTTCAAGCCTCAGTACTGTAGAGAAAGAGTGAAGGACCAGAGTAACTCCACATTGTACTAAGACCCCATTCTGTACCTGACTGACCTTACTGCAAGCCCTACTCCCCACCCTTCCCTTTCCAGTAAAGACCATAAAAAGCCTTGGGGCAGATAGTTCTCAAACAAACAAGTTTTAGAGTTACCAGAAGCCCCCCCCCACCGAGGTGTGGTTTCCAGTATCTAAAACCCTGAAGCTGTATCCCCCTTGCTACACCCTTAAGGCTTAACCAATCCATTTTAAATGCATTGGTCCCTTGATCTGACCAATGACCCTTTCCAGATTCCTTCCCGCCACCAAATGTGCCAAACATGCTTTAGAGTGTGTTGATTGTTAAAAGATGCTATGAGGTATGCTAAGTCCCTGCCTTCCCCAAAGAATGTATAAAACAGCTGGAAGCCCTAGGCTCAGGGCCTCTCAGTGTCACTAGTTTACTGAGTGCACGGAGGACCAAGCGAGCCCGAAAAAAATGCCCTTTGCTGCTTGCATTGGTCTTGGTCTTTGGTGGTCTCTTGGGGGATCCAAACTCAAGCATTTCAAGTACCTCAAGTGAGAGAGAATGAGGGGGTGGGGGGACAGAGAGAGAGGGGGAAGAGAGAGAGAGAGGGAGGGAGAGAGGGGGGAGGAGAGAACACTTGTTTATGAAGTCAGGAGGTCCGGTTCAGGGTCCATGATTGGACACTGGAACAGAATATTTAAAGTTGGGAGCATACCAAAAAATTGAGATGAACAGATTGTCATAAAACCCAGGAGAAGAACCAAAGAGGTAACTTGCTTCTCAGAGTTGTTGTGCCAAGTATCAAGACCACCACCAAGAAGACCACCGAGACTCAGACATTCTGAAATGCAAAAGCAAGGCAAGGCTTAATTTAAGCGAGCTGCAACTTGGGCCTCGTCCTACACACCAACACAGCGGAAGTTAGGAAGGAGCCCCGAGCTGTGATTACACAGGGCTTATAAAGGCAAAGAACAAGGTTACAACAATCAGGTGTTCAAGCAAGCAAGATTAGGACACAGGTACAAATCTGATTGGCTCAGGGTTTAATTCTAAAATGGGGTTCATGTGTCTGGCACTTCATTTCCCCCTTTTTCTTTTTGGTACCTTGGGAGCCAATCATGGCTCCATTCTGTCCATTTCAATGGCTTGCATGTCTAGGGGATGATATAGAAATAAGGCATGGGCCAATAGGGCCCAAAGTAGTAACCAAAGGGCCTGTCACCATTTCTTACAAGAATAGTCTCTGTACCTCTGTTTTGCATGCCTCTAGTTTATCCTGCCTCATCTTCCCCAAAACAACTCTGGTTCCCTTGATTTTAAAGGGGAGCTGATGGGTGTAGATCATCCATCTTCTGTAACTTCTTCAGGCTGACTCAGGGGCGTAGACCTTACCTAGCCAGGAACCTATATCCTTAGTCTACTTTACCAAGGGGCTGCAGGATTACTGCAAACTGAAAATTAACTTTCAGCTATACAGACTTACCATTAGCTGTATAGTGTTTAGTATACAAATGTAAGCAACAAAATACATAAACTTCTCAGCTATGCTCTAAGGGTCGGGTGGCTATACCCGTATTCCTGAGCAAGCCCAAAACTACCTAAGATAAGGGGGTCACCTCACTTTGGAGTGAGCTGCCAAAATAACATCAACACTAGCCAGGGTGGTAAGGAAAGAAGGCAAAAAAAATTATAACAATATTCAGTCTAACTTTCTTTTCTTGAGGCGAAGGCGAAGCGGCTGAGTTGGGGGCTTGGAGACCTCCCATCCACTACAGTAGTCGTCGTCCAGGGCAAAAGGTTCAGCTGGCCTGGTGTGGGAGCATTGGACCCAAGTGGCGATGCCGTCTACCTTAAGGGTGGTGGGAGTAGTCAGTAGCACCACGTACTGTCCCTTCCATCGTGGTTCTAAGGATTTGGGGTTATGCCTCCGGATGAACACCCAATCTCCTGGCCTGAATAAATGGGGGGTAGGGACAGAAGCAGAATCATGTAATGCCTTAAGTTGGGGCCACATTTTCTTGTGCACGAGCTGCAAATAATCAAGTTTACACAAAAATTCAGTATCAGCCAAATCAGCAAGCAATTCAGTCTGAAGGCTAGGGATAATGGGTGGAGGGTACCCGTACATTATTTCAAAAGGAGTAAAGCCAAGTTGATAGGGAGAATTTCTTACTCTACGCAGAGCAAAAGGAAGGAGTGACACCCAGTCTGCGCCAGTCTCTCAGGCCATTTTAGTTAAGGTTTCTTTTAGAGTCTGATTCATTTTCTCTACCTGTCCTGAACTCTGGGGTCTATAAGCACAATGCAATTTCCAATCCATCCCCAGTGCAGTGGCTATTCCCTGACTTACTTTTGAGATGAAGGCCGGTCTGTTGTCCGACCCAATGGTGGATGGGAAGCCATACCTGGGTAGGATTTCATCCAGGATCTTCTTAGCCACTACATTCGCACTCTCATGCTTTATTGGATAGGCTTCAACCCATCCTGAAAAAGGTGTCTACAAAAACTAGCAAATATTTGTAATTTCTGTGAAATCTACTTCCCAATACACGCCTGGCCTATTCCCACAGAGGCGAGCTCCTTTAGTAACTGGTTGATTGGGGGTGTTGGTGAGCTGACAGGCCTTACAATTTTTAACAGTATCTTCAATAAGTTGATCTCCTTGTCTAATATTCACCTTGGAGTGTCAGAGCAAGTCCTGCATTTTTCGGGTTCCCATGTGAGAAGCTCAGATTCTCTTAAGGATCCCCTTACCCAGCCCTTGTGGCAGGATAAGTTTCCCTTCACAAGTTTTCCACCAGTCATTGTTTCCTTCTCTGTCCAGCGGTTTTGTGGGCCATGGGAATTTTCTTTATCCACTCCAAGCCTTCTTGGGAATACTGGGGCACAGGAGACAAAGCTCATGGCCCTGGGTCTACTAAAGTCTGTTCCCAGGTACTCTCACTTTTCTGGCTGATTTAGGCACAGGGATTTTCAGCACAGTCTACATGCATCTGACAGCCAACGCTTGCTCTCTTTTATTATGAAGCCCAGATGGGTGACTTCAGGTTTACAAATTTGTGCCTTTTAACATTCTAGTTTGTAAAAGCATTTTCTTGGCTGGCTGGCGAACTGATCTCTGATGACCTAAGTTACCTTTGCAGGCTGTTGACAGATCTCAATAAGGACACAATCTCAGGTCTACAAGCTTTCTTTCCTGAACAGATGTATCAGCTTAAAATTCTCACTGCCAGTCAGAGCTTTGAGTAAATGCGGGGGGTTAAGATTTTAATCTATCCTCTCATTTGACAAACTTACCCTTACTAACCACTATCACAGATGACTGGCAAGTTCCTGCCTAGTAGACAGACATGGGCATTGGAAAGGCATGCTTATGAACTATTCTTCTATGACTTCCCGGCTTTGATTAACTTTTTTTTTTTTTTTTTTTTTTTTTTTTTTGCCAGTCCTGGGCCTTGGACTCAGGGCCTGAGCACTGTCCCTGGCTTCTTCCCGCTCAAGGCTAGCACTCTGCCACTTGAGCCACAGCGCCGCTTCTGGCCATTTTCTGTATATGTGGTGCTGGGGAATCGAACCTAGGGCCTCGTGTATCCGAGGCAGGCACTCTTGCCACTAGGCCATATCCCCAGCCCTTTGATTAACTTTTGAAAGGCCAAACAGGAGTGACTCTAGGATCTGACACCATCTCTGCCATCCAAGAAGTGGCTTACTGCCTCTGGATGCTCCATCACTTTTGTCCCAGAAGGAGTGACTTTTCACTGGACTTGGACTCAGGGCCTGAGCGCTGTCCCTCAGCTCTCCAGCTCAAGCCTAGCACCCTACCACTTTTGAGCTCCACACCACTCTGTTCCCAGTACTCTGCTGGCTGATTAGAGACAAGTCTCTCACAGGGACCTTTCTCTGCCCAGGCTGGCTTCGAACCGCAGATTTCAGATCAGTGAGTCTTACAAGGGGCCACTTTACTCCAATTACAAGCAACAAGGTAGTCCACACAGAAGTAGTTTTTAAGCATGCTCTCTTACCTGGAACTTATTAAGGGTCAGTATTAGATCTTGACAAACTTGTAGGAATCACCTGTGCTTCTCTGTGGGCCTGCTGGAAACTGTTACAAAAACCTACAAAGAAGCTGGAATGGCAATTAAACATTTTGGTAGCCATAATTCTCCTTTTCTCTCACTTTGCAATAATTATTTAGGACAATTTTACTTCCAAATTTCTTATCTAGAAATGTATTCTTGATTTCCAAAGCCTTTTTAACACTAATGCAGCTTTTATCTGCATCGGAAAAACTGAAGCTCACAGGCATTCTGAAACCAGGTGCCGCCCTTTGCCTATGAGCTGCTTGTTTCAAAAGAGCCTCTTTTTTTTTCTTCAGTCCCAGTTACTACATGGCATGAAGACCTTTGAATTTTTCCTTAATGCAAGAATTACAATTGGAAATACTTATCCATTCAGCTTTCCAATATATTAGTGAGAAACATTGGCCCATTTTGCCATTTCTTCCTACATATATAGAGTTAATGAGAGTTTACTTCTATCCCCATTAGTTTAGTATATATATATATATATATACACACATATATACATATATGTATACATATGTATACATGTATACATACATATATACATATATATGTATATATATATGTATATATATATGTCCTTTTAAATCCAAATTTCTGACACTTAGCTCTGATTTTTTTTATTTAATTAAAGAACCCTGAGAAATCCTTTAAAGCATTTGGTAACGCCCAAACTTGATGACCCTCTGAATTTAAACTTAAACTTAGTTTTGCATCATACTGCAATCTTGAACATGTTCACACTCACACATGCACACACACATACATTTTCAAAAGATCTTAAAGCGCGCGGAATAAGCATCAGCCGTACATTTTAAGACAAAAACCTTTAACAAGTGATTTTAGCATTCTCCAGCCTCATTTTCCAGGGCTTGATAGTTTTACTAAAACATTTTTAGTCTTAGTAAAACATTTTAGTACACCAAATAATTTTCTGCTTAAGAAGGCTGGGTGGGGGTCCCTCTAGAGTTCTTTTTTTGCGGACACTCTCACTGATTGACTGATTGTGGGCTGTCACCTGTACATCTTTCCAGTGAGCTAAAGTCAAGTCCAGGAGAATCGAAGGAACATTCCCCATCATCCGTTTGTCAGTCAGGCACAGTGCAAGAAAGAAACACACAAAAATAATCGCAGGCACAAAGACCAGACAACACTTACAGACAGTCTTAGGGAGCCACGGCTTACAGGTTCGACTGTGTCTCTCCTGCCCCTGTGAGGGGGCAGACCACATAGTCTCACTGTGTCTCTCCTGCCCCTGTGAGGGGGAGACCACACAGTCTTGAGGCGCTCTCTCTCCCATTCCTGTGTAGGAGCAGACCAGACAACCCCAAATATAGGGTGGACTGGACGGGCACTTGTTAGAAGGGCCTCCCAGTCCAGTCCTTCAGGTTCAGGGTGGTAGTGGGAAGCCTGAGCCCCCTGTGGAGGGCTTAAGGTGTCCCCCAAGTCCTCCAGGACTACCTATACGAGCGTGTCCACTCCGGCTGGTCCTTCACTACCTACAGGTTCAGATTCAGGCGGCTGTTCAAAACAGAAAACAAAACTACAAATCACACAGACACAGAATCACAGAATGAACAGTGCTATTTTCTTACCTTCAGAGTCTGGGGTCTCGGGGGTCTCTGGGGCCATACCGGATGAAACCCCAAATGTTGTGCCAAGCCGCAAAACCACCACCAAGAAGACCACCGAGACTCAGACATCCCGAAATGCAAAAGCAAGGCAAGGCTTTATTTAAGCGAGCTGCAACTCGGGCCTCGTCCTACCCACTGACACAGCGGAGGTTAGGAGGGAGCCTCAAGCTGTGATTACACAGGGCTTATAAAGGCAAAGTACAAGGTTACAATAATCAGGTGTTCAAGCAAGCAAGATTAGGACACAGGTACAAATCTGATTGGCTCAGGGTTCAATTCTAAAGTGGGGTTCACGTGGTAAAATGGGGTTCACGTGGTAAAATGGGGCCTGACTTCAAAGTCTGGCACTTCAATAGACAATGAGAGTCTTAGCTCTCTGTAACAACCAGAAATATAGAAGTGTATCTGTGGCTCAAAGTGGTAGAGCACAAGCTTGAAAACTAAAGGCTGAAGGACAGTGCCCAGGCCCTGGGTTCAAACCCCACAATGGATAAAATAAAATAAAACAAAGCATACAAACAAAAACTCAAGGACAGCATCAAGCCCTAGGATCAGCATTGTAAAGAAATCTCTTCTCAACATTCCTACAATTAAGTTAAATAATTTTCTCAAAGTTCTACTGCCAGAATTCAGCTGGATGAGGGTGGTAGTGGCTCACGCCTGCCATCCTAGCTACTCGGGAGGCTGAGATCTCAGGATTCACATTTGAAGCCAGCTAGGGCAGGAGAATCCATGAGATTTTACTTGCCAGTGAGCCACCAAAAACTTGGAAGGAGGGCTGAGGCTCAATTCGCAGAGCAGGAGGCTTGAGGACAAAACACTCAAGGAGAGTTCAGACCCTCAGTTCAAGCCCCAGGACCAAAAACCAAACAAACTGTGAAACCTATCAAGACCCAACAAGAGCACCTGTAGCTCTGTAGATGGCCAGCAGAGGCCGGGAGAGCACCGTGGATGGTGGAACGACCAGGAGGCCTGCAGCAGCTCTTCTTCCCACATTGTGAAACAGCCGGCTACAGCTCCATGTCCACTGAGGCCCATCTGGGCTGGCTGTCTCCAAAAGTCCCCTGCTCAAACCAAACCTGGTAGTCTGTGCTCATCAGCTGCCATGCCAATCCAGTGAGCCTTTGGAATAGAAATCTCCCCCAAGCTCATTCATTTCAGCAAATTCCTCCAGGTTTTCTCTTAAAACTTGGTGATTTGCAAGGTTGGCAAAAATAAAATGCTACTGGAGAATCTGGAACCAACCCAGATGCTCCTCAGTAGACGAATGGATCAGGAAAATGTGGTACATATACACAATGGAATTTTATGCCTCTATCAGAAAGAATGACATTGCCCCATTTGTAAGGAAATGGAAGGACTTGGAAAAAATTATACTAAGTGATGTGAGCCAGACCCAAAGAAACATGGACTCTATGGTCTCCCTTATTGGGAATAATTAGTACAGGTTTAGGCAATTCATAACAGAGCATCACAAGGCCCAATAGCTATACCCTTATGAACACATAAGATGATGCTAAGAGAAATGAACTCCATGTTGTGGAAACAATTGTTATATCACAGTTGTAACTACTTTCAACGTCCTATGTTCATCTGTAGCTTCTATTATTGATGATGTTCTTGTATCACCTTCCTGTGGTTGTACCTACACTATTGCTGTAATCTTATCTGAGTATATTGGAAACAGTGTTTATGGGTATTGGAAGTAGGAAATTCAAAGGGAATACCAAATTTGAGAGACACAGGGTAAAAAAAGAGAAACAACTACAAAAGCAATACTTGCAAAAATGTTTGGTGTAAATGAACTGAACACCTTCGGGTGGGGGGAAGGGAAAGGGGGGAGGGAGGGGGGTATGAGGGACAAGGTAACAAACAGTACAAGAAATGTATCCAATGCCTAACGTATGAAACTGTAACCTCTATGTACATCGGTTTTATAATAAAAAATTTTAAAAAAAAGAACATGGTTAGTTGGAGAAACATTCATAGAAGCTTTACTTAAACTTTTAGTTGATTTTCTAAGGAGAATGTATATTTAAACAAACAAGAAAGAAAGAAGATACAATAAAAGATGTTAATTTAAAAAAATGCTACTGGAAAATATATGGCCCATATTTACTTTGCTCGCTTTAGGATCTTTTGAGCGAATGTATGTGAGTGTGTGTGTGTGTGTGTGTGAGTGTGAACAAATTCAAGATTAAAATTGTCATTCGGGTGTAAAAATTGTTGAATTTCCAGACAAACTCCAAACGGTCATCAGGTTTCAGAGCTACCAAATGTTTTAAAGGATTTGTGCTTTGCTTTATAGAGGAAATGTAGCTTAATTGAAAAACACCTTTAGGGGCTGGGGATATGGCCTAGTGGCAAGAGAGCTTGCCTCATATACATGAGGCCCTGGGTTCGATTCCCCAGGACCACAAATACAGAAAACGGCCAGAAGTGTCGCTGTGACTCAAGTGGCAGAGTGCTAGCCTTGAGCAAAAAGGAAGCCAGGGACAGTGCTCAGGCCCTGAGTCCAAGGCCCAGGACTGGCCAAAAAAAAAAAAAAAAAAAAAGAAAAGAAAAGAAAAACGTCTTTAATGTGCAGTTGCAAAATATTGGTATCTTAATGTGTTAGGCTGTTTGCACTGTCATCAAGTTATCTGGCTTAGCACAAGGCATTGGGAATTTCAAATTTATTCCCCAGCCCTGTTTATTAATTTGAGGCTAAATGTCAGAAATTTCGATATTAATTTGTATCATTGTTAAAGAACTGCTTCCGGATTCTCAGTCAGAGATCAAGAAGAAAGGACAGGAAAACTTAGGATGTGCTTTTGTGCCTATCTTCGGGGTTGAGGGGTGAACTGGCAAATGTGCAGCTTAGCTGGTCTATGCATGGTGAGGCAGGCCCCAGGGGCAAGTGCACACATCATAGAAAAAGACTAAGCTTTCACAAAGGCAGATGATGGAGCCCGAAGGACTCAGATGTGTATATACCCATCTTTAGGACAGGCCTATCTGTATGTTCCTTGCTGCTGGACACTGGAAACCTGACGGTAAAATAGGCATTCTGTAGGACAGGCCTATCTGTCTGTTCCTTGCTGCTGGAGACTGGAAACCTAATGGTAAAATCGGCAATGTGATGATTTGTTTGATATTTCCAAAACTCCTCACTGGGATGTATTTCAAATTGGAAAAGCCTTAAAACATGGCTTAGAAAGTTTATCTGTATGATGTCATTTAATTTCTATGCTACTTTGAAATTTGCATGTAATTTTTTTAAGTAAAATTATTAAGTCTGGAAATTTGGTTTCTAATTCTAGTGCTTACATGACTCTTCCATGATTCTTGATAATTATTGATAGGAGTTCTTAGAAGGGAAATATGATCATATGTGATTATAATACACGATAATACATTTGAAATGCAATTTTAGTTTGGCTTGAATTTGAAAGTATTTCCTACGAAGTGATTATTCTTTTTTTCTCACTGCATGCCTTTAGTTAAATTCTTACCTTCTTCTTAAACACAAAGATAGTAATATCCACTCAGTAGTGTTACTGTGAGGATTAAACAATATATAATATGTAAATCCCTTACCATAGTGTCTGATACTTGAGAAATATTAGCTCCTTTCCTTTGTTCCCCCTTTATTGAATGGACTGCTTGATGTGGTCATTCTTTTCGAAACTGAAGTCTACAGCGTAATTCCATAGACTTTATTTTCAGATGACTTGATATAATTTCCATATATGACCCACAAGGATCATAGATTCTTTCAGATAGGACACATCTCACTGCAGATGTTACTGCTGGGTAACAGTCTAAAAACTCCTGAACTTATTAAAACAAAGAAACTACCAACACTCGTGTTGCTTCCCAGCTTACATGGGTTTTCTGTGGATACTTACATGACAGTGTGTTCTAAGCCAGAGTCATCACAAAATAGTAAAGAAACCACTCCCCTCTGACAACTTCAATCTCAAATGAAGATGAAACTTGTGTAGAGAATAGATTTAACATACAGTCCCTTAGTTAGAATAAACTTGGTTCTTCCTACATGTACCCTTTCTTCCCCAACCATTTTGTTACAAACTGTTTTTACTTTATTTATTTATTTAGTTTTTTTATTAATTAAATTTTGTTGACAAGGTGTTGTGCAAAAGGTGTACAGTTACATAACAAGGCAGTGAATACATTTCTTGTGATATATTACACCCTCATTTTTCTTTTCCTTCCCTAGATCAGGTAGGCATATATATAATACCCAGTGTACCGAAATCATATACAGTAACCACGTGGCATAGGCCAAATGAAATTCACCTAGAACTTTAAATGTAATGTCAACAATAGAATCCTCCTGGGTTCTTCTCTTGGAGTTGTTTTTGCCTATCCTCGTCTTATATGATCATATGTACATAGCTGTTGAGCCTTTGTGATCCACTGATAGGTCTATTCTAAACCTTTCTATGTGTAGTAGTTGTTTGGTTTTAGATACATAATGTAAGGCCGATGATGGGAACCTATGGAAATACAATTTGAAAAGAAGTTTTTTGTTTCGCAGACCTGGTCTCCACTGTCTTCCCCCTCCTCCCCATACACACACTCTAACACTCATATATCAAGGAGACCATGCCCCTTTGTTCTCTGTGTTCTAGGCTTGTCTTGCTCAACATTATTTGTTCAAGTTCTGACCATTTCCCTGCAAATAGCAATATCTTATCATTTCTATTTACTATGTAGTATTCCATTATGTATAGGTACCACATGTTTTGTATCTATTCATCTATAGTGGGGCATGTGGGTTGTTTCCATATTTAGGCTATTGTGAATTGTGCAGCGATAAACATGGATGTGCAGATGTCTTTTTGATATAATGAGACCTGTTGTTCAGGATAGATGCCTAGGAGTGATATGGCTGGGTCATAGGTTATGTCTATGCTGAGCTTTTTAAGGAAACTCCATACTGTTCTTCAAAGTGGTTGTACTAATTTGCCTTCCCACCAACAGTGGAGAAGGGTTCCTCTTTCCCCACATGCCCTCCAGCATTTGTTGTTGGCTGAGTTCAGAGTATAGGCCATTCTAACTGGAGTGAGGTGGTATCTCAGGGTTGTTTTTATTTGCATTTCCTTTACTGCCAGGGATGTTGAACATTTCCTCATATGTTTCTTTGCCATTTTTATCTGGTCTGCTGTGCAGTCTCTCTTTAGCTCCTTTGCCCATTTAATAATTGGTTTACTGGGTTTGGAGGGGGTTAGTTTATTGTGTACTCTGTAGATGACAGATATTAGGCCTCTGTCTGTTGCTGTGCTGGTGAAAATCCTTTCCCATGATTGGCTGTCTTTCTAGATTGGTGGCTATGTCTTTAGCTGTGCCAAAACTTTTTATTTTGTCATAGTCCCATTTGTTGAGACTCTCCCCTATCTGTTATGCCCCTGGGACTATATTCAGGAAGGTTCTTCCTGTGTCTTTAAGTTCTAGCATGTTTTCTACTCTGACCTTCAGTAGTTTCAAGGATTCTGGTCTGATGTTGAGGTCCTTAATCCATTTTGAGTTGATCTTGGTGCATGGTGATAGGCTAGGGTCTAATTTGAGTTTTCTACATATGGCTTCCCAGTTTTCCCAGCAAAAGTTGTTGAAGAGGCTATGTTTTTCCCATTGTATGTCTTTAGCTCCTTTGTGGAATATCAGCTGACTGTAAGAATACAGTTTTATTTCTGGGTCTTCTATTCTATTCCATTGGTCTTCAGGCCTATTTTCATACCAATACCAGGCTGTCTTTGTTATGATGGCTCTATAATAGAGCTTGAAGACTGTTATTCTTTTCCCTAGAATTGCTTTGGCTATTCTAAGTCTTTTGCTATTCCATATGAATTTATGGGTTGTTTTCTCTATTTCAGTGAAGAATGTAGCTGGGATCTTGATGGGGATTGCATTGAATTTGTATAGCATTTGGGGAAATATGGCCATTTTCACTATATTGATTCTGCCTACCCATGAGCATAGGAGGTCTTTCCATCTCTTTGTGTGCTCTTTGATTTCCCTTCTTAGATTTTTATAGCTGTCATTCAATAGGTCATTCATGTCTTTAGTTAGGTTAATCCCTAGGTAATGTATTCTTTTTTTAGCTATGGTAAATGGTATTATTTCCATAATTTCCTTTTCTGCTTATACATTGTTGGTGTACGGAAAAGCTGCTGATTTTTGTGGGTTGATTTTGTATCCTGCTACTTTGCCAAAATGGTTTATTAGGTCTAGGAGTTTGGGGACTGAGTTCTTTGGGTCCTTCCCGTATAAGATCATGTCATCTGCGAATAGGGATAGTTTGATTTTTTTCTCTGCCAAACGTGGAACCCTTTGATATCTTCCTCTTGCCTTAGTGCTATGGCTAGGGATTCCAGCAGTATGTTGAATAGAAGCAGTGATAGTGGGCATCCATGTCTTGTTCCTGAGTTTAGGGGAAATGGTTTTAGTTTCTCCCTATTTAATGTGGTATTAGCAGTTGGTCTGTTGCATATGGCTTTTCTTATTTTAAAGAATGTTCTCTTTATTTCTGGTCTCTCCAGGGCTTTTGACATGTATGGGTGTTGTATTTTGTCAAAGGCTATTTGGGCATCGGCTGAGATGATGATGTGGTTCTTCGTCTTAGCTCTGTTGACGTGGTGAATTACATTTATTGATTTGCGGATGTTGAACCATTCTGCGTCTGTGGGATGAAGCCTACTTGGTCATGATGTACAGTTTTCTTGATCAGTTTCTGTATCCTGTTAGCTAACACTTTGTTGAGGAGCTTCGCAGATGTGTTCTTTAGTGATATTGGTCTTTTCCTAGTTTGTGGATGAGTATAATATTGCCTTCATAGAATGAGTTTGGGATTTCTCCGTTTCTATTTTGCGGAAGAGTTTGAGGAGTATTGGTATTAGCTCCTCACTGAAGGTTATATAGAATTTGTTGGTGAATCCATGTGGGCCTGAGCTTTTCTTTGTTGGGAGGCTCTTGATTACCTCTTGTATCTCGCTGTAAGTTATTGGTTTAACTAGTTGATTTATTTCTTCTTGATTCAGTTTGGGCAGTTTATAATTCTCTAAGAATCGATCCATTTCTGTAAAATTATTATTCTTTAGTGAGTAAACGTTCTGGAAATAGTTCCTTATGATTGTTTGAATAACCTATATATTAGTTGTAATTTTTCCAGTGGAGTCCCTGATCTTACAGATATGAGTCACTCTCTCTCTTTTTTTTGGCTAGGTCTTGCAACGGATCTGTCAATTCTATTTATTTTCTCAAGAACCAGCTGTTCGTTTTTTTATTTGTTGGTCTTTCTATTCTCAATCAGATGATTTCTTCTTTAATCTTTATGATCTCTCTCCTCCTAGTCATTTTAGATTCAATTTTTTTCTTGTTTCTCCAGTCACTTTAGCTGCATGATGAAGTTCTTGATCTGTTGTGATTCCATTCTTTTAATGTGTATGCTGAGGGCAATGATCTTGCCCCTTGGCACAGCCATTGCTGTATCAAATAGGTTTCTTTGTGATGTATTTTCATTGTCATTTTGGCTTATGAATTCGTTAATTTTGTCCTTTATTTGCTCTGTAACCCAAGTGTTAGACAACAGTGAGGGGTTTAGCCTCCAATATTTGTGTAGTTTTTGTGGTATCCTTTGTTATTGAGAGCTACCTTGATTACACTGTGATCAGATAGTTTGTTTATGTGGACTATGACATGATCTATTTTGGAGTATGTTCCATGGGCGCTGATGTGCCAGCTACTATTGGATAGCAAATCACACACTATCTACAGGCAAACATCTCCACTAGCAGGTGCTTTCATGCTACACAGGAGCACTCTGGCGACACTGTGTCCTTGCAGAAACATGCCAGATTGTGATTTCACAATCCTGGTCTCTGGACTAGAGACCACAGCAGAGATGCCAGGTAGGGGCCCACACCACTGGATAATGTTAGGGGGAAGTTGCTGCTAAGAATACAAAGAGCTCTGTTTCTCAACATTCTTCACAGTACTGCCAGTGGTCAGGGAACAGACCTGGGAGGAGAAAGCAGTTTCTTACACCATGCTTTCTGCCTTCCACCTCAAGCTGGATGAACTGAATTTGCTATAACGTATCCTGACATTTCTGAGATACTAAGGGTATGATAATAAATGTCCCCCCATCTTATAAGGAAAACTCAGTGGGGTCTGTATCCTATGCTCAACACTCCATAGAACAGAGAAAGTCAGAGAAAAGCCTTTTGCTGATGTCAGATATATCACTGAGTGGAGGTGTATCACGGGTTTGCAGGATATGGGCAGACAAAAATAAATCAGAGACAGACACCTGTTATAAGAATGCCTTTGGAATCCAGCCCATCTTGTTCTGTCATGAAACTTGAAAGCCTCAGCCAGTGGAGCAATAGTGCAGTTAATGGGGCATGCCAGTGCTCCAGTCTCTTCCCGTTCTAATTACAATGCTTCATCAAAACTCAGAGGAAAACTGGGCAGGACACCAGCCTTCAGTCTGATCACCCCTACTATAGAGGGAGATACCCCACCTTGTAAAAGGAAAACCCCAAGTACACTGATCCTTCTGCAGAGTTTGAGAAAGACTTCGCACCTTGTATTCTCCCTGGTTGGCATCATGGCTGTGGGGACAGCATTGTGCCTGCTGCACCATCCCAGTGGGACACCTCACTCTAACCTCTATCATACAGCTTTCTGGAAAATGACGTGGACCAGCTCAGCTTCAGCTACAAAGGCTATCTTAGCTGGTAAAGGATAGAACATACAGTGGCACTGGTGCCAACTCCAGGAGTCTTGCTTCTTAACAAGGATATTCTGGCCTGCATTCAGTGGAGCTTCATACAGGGTTTCTGGTGACAGCAAGCCACCTGTGGCCTAAGGGTGACCAACACAAGACTACGCTCACAGGTTTCTTGCCATCAGTTACAACTCTCTTATCTGTGTTCCCTAGGCTGGTCAACAAATTGTGATTCCCAGTTTTCAGGAAACTGTTCTGATCACCTACATCTCTAGGAGACTCAGCAGTTGACCCATTCCTATGGAGATACCATCGCTTACCAAGGTGGATCACAAACTTGGACAATGCACCTCATCACAAGGGGCTAGCCAGGGAAATCCACTGTCGCCCAGCAGAGCTGCCAGGTAGGGTCCCTCACCACAGGCTAATGGGAGCAATGAGCTGCGAAGGAAAAGATCCTGAACATCCAGACAGAGCCTGCCTATGATAGCCCATATCAGATAATCACTGAAGTTTGTGCCATGCAGGGACCATGAGGTATGTCCTTCAGAGGGGAGACAGGTGCCCAAAAGACATCCACATACTTTACTCATTCAAGGAAGACCCTGCAGAGCTGTTTTCTGGAGAGAAAAAGGCTTTTGGAGAAGTTGCATTTAAAGTAGGCTTAGGTCTTAAGGAGGTCACTCATAGATTAGAAACAAGCAGAATTTCATGGGAAACAGACAAATTCAAAGAGAAAAGAATCCAAGTACAGGCACCCTCTGCAGTTCAAGTGACGAATTTCCACACAGCAAAACAGAAAGCTCATATCTGCTTCCAGGCCCCATTATCAGCCAATTCAATTTCACACATCAACCCATCCCCAGGACTCTATGGGTACAGGCTTTGAGGGAAACTTGGAACTCTCTGTAGTCACGGGTCACACAAGCCCTTCTCACACCTCCCAAATGGAAATGGTCAAGTAACCAAGTTCACACAAAATAAGAAGCACAAAATAATCTCTGACTTGCTCCTTCAATGATATCTGAATAGGAAAAAAGATATATCTGGATGCAGATAATAGGGGGCACATTAGTGTCACATTTCTTCCAAGAAGGCAGCTCTCCATCATAAGAAAGAAGCAGGAAGCTCCTTTGCTCTAGGTCGTATCAGGACAGGTCCCCTCCCTCTGAGAAGCAGAGTCAGGTGGGTTTGACAGCAGCTGAGCTATTAGGAATATCACCCTCACTCCATTCTCACTTCCCAATTGTTTCCTTTCCAGAGTCCCATCTCAACACTTCCAGGAAATACTATGGGGGAAAGCTAAGAGTAGTGCAACTGACCATGTTGGGGGTAAGCAGCCAAACTCTTCACCCAGAGGGACATTCTGAGATACACTGCTCATGGCCCCTCAAGTGGACCCAGCAAGCTCAGGACTGAGTCGTCTCTAATGGGTCAGCTCACTAACACCTGCTGCAGTCCCTTCTCTCTTCACTTCACTCAGTCACCAACCAGTTCAATAGCCCTGTGAAACCTCCTAGGAAAGTATCTGAAGGCTGTAGACAAAGAGTGACCCAATAAAATGCCCAATCCTCATCCAAAGAACAGGGAATCATAGGTGACACGTGAAGTTAGGGAGAAAAGCAGGAAACAAGACTGCTTGTCCACTGATACAAAGTACAGAGGGTCTTTTACTGCCAGGAAGGGGTACAAATATATTCAGAAGGGAAACTAAGACAAGGAAGTTGGACAGAGAAAGAGAAGAGGATGGGCACTCAGAAATCTAGAGAGTTGTCATCTCTAAAGATAAAAAAAAAACAGTTCAAGAAGGTAGAGGCTGATAATGGTGAACCACTCGCGGAAAGGCAAGCCTGGCTAGAAAGGGCAGAACAAGGCTGCCTACGGTCTGCCACATGACAACAATCTTACACTTCTGCTCTTCCCCACTGTAAGATGTGATTCTTTTCCATTCTTTCAGTTAGTGTGTCTCTGGAAGACTGAGTGAGCCTCATTTCCTTTCTATTTTATCAAACGGTCCCCATATCTCTTCTGGCACTCAAAACCTCCATCTAAAAATTTAAAAAATCAAAGCAAATATCCTACACATCTTCATAGAATTCTAGAATCTTAGCATTCCACAATACAGAGGTTGAAAACATTAAACTGTTCAGTAAGTTTCAAATGAATAGGCACAATTCTCAGAAAATATCCATGTCTTCCTTTCTCCAAGATTCCATACTGAGTATCTTCACTGTAGATACAAAATTTAACATTGGAAACTTCCCAATAGAGTATCATATAACCCCATCAATATTCTCACTGGTTTCTGTCACCAGGCAAAATCAAATCACAGCAGGTCACAGAACAAGTGAAATTTCTAACAATTTTACTATTCCTTTATGATCCTCAAGACTGATAAGAACACAGAGGGCATTCTCAATTTCTCCACAATTGAGTGGCTATGCTCACATCTAAAGACTTCCTTCACACAGACCTGTGGCTTTCCCTTCCTGACTTAGAAGTCATTTCAGCTTCTAAGGGGGTGGGAATTTCTCCCTGTAACCTCGACAAAGTCGCTTCTGACAGGAAGACCAAGGATTTGCTATACTGGTATGGTGACCTTTATCTGAGCCACATGCCCTGCAAAACACATCTATGAGGGCACATGTAAAGGGATTTCTAGAGGAGAGCGAGACTAGAAGCCGCTTACATTCAGTAGAAGAACAGTCTAGTTTACACATTAGCCTTCAGGATCATGCCGATTGTACTGGAGACCCGCAGGTCTTCCCTCACATGGGAAGGCACCCATCCATATGGACATGACCTATCCTGTCCTCTTAGTGTTGGAACTGCAAAGCTTCTGGGGGAAAAAGATTCCACATCTATGAATTCTGCATTCCTCACCTTATCTGTCTACCTCCAAGATGCTATGGCCACCAGTGGATTTTCTGAGATTCTGGGAGAACAGACTTAAATCCATCCTAATGGACAACTCCCGGCTCCTTACTTATAAAGTCAACTGTTACTGCTTCTGACATGTTCAACAGCCCAGAGGACAGAGAAATTGAGAGAGGAGCCCCTTGCTTTGCAAACAGACATCATGGTGGAAAACTAATTGAGGGAAACAAACCCTGCCACCTCATAGGACAAGCAGGAGAGCAGCTTTGGAGTCCCTCCTTTTATATTATCCAGTGCATCTAAGACTACCTTGAACAAGGGTGAGATTCTACAGTGATCACAGTGCTATTCAGCTCTTCTTGATTCAGTACCGAATGTTAGAGAAGTCTGGTCCTGTGGGAGGCTTCATCAGCACTCTTTAGGCTGAAGAAGGGCGAGGTCATACCAAGAGCCAGACATCAGTCTTCAGTTTTGGCATCTAGTTATCCCTACTCTAGGGGAAAAGATTCCTTGCTCTTCCTGACCAAAGCTCATCCCAGGAGCACTGGACTCTTTCTGTAGAGTGTGGGCATGGATGGGTACTTGCTAACATCTCCCAAACTCCCGTTATTTCAGCACAGCTATGGAAGGCATCATGCCACTTGTCCCAACACAAGGACAATTCTCTCTGACCACCATCCAAGTTAATATCTTAGATCTTTCTGGAAAATATCCTAAAGCAACTCAGCTCCAAGCACAAGGCACATCTCAGCTGATAAAGAACAGAAAAGAACCGGGGTGACATTGATCCAAGGTCCTGTTTCCTGACATGGAAATTCACACCGCCACACTATGGGTTTCCTTTCAGAGTTACCAGAGATACAAGTCACAAATGAGCGAGAGTTTACCATGCAAGACCATACCCACCTTTGTCCCCACTCACTACTCTTTTACTTCTGGGTTTGCTGGCATTGTTTCACATGCACAATGTCACTGACTCGAATGTATAGAATCCAAACTAGACACCCTGGTTTCCTTTTCAAAGGGTTGTCTTCAGCTACCCTTCCATTGGCCTGAATCATCAGAAGGAAAATGCCATGTTACACAGAAAAGAGCTTCAGTCATACACGTAGCAAAACCTACACGTTTTACACAATTTATGTGCTTTCCACTCAAATATCAGTGTTGCATGTTTTGTCATTTGAAACAACTCTAACCTTACATTTAAGACAGTGTACAAGATATGTCAGTTGCTCATGACATGGGATCTGCTAATAGAACCCTCCCCATCCAAGTACTTCAGGCAATGTCTGATTGCTTCCATTTTGTATATATAAAAATCTCCAACCCCAGGAGAAATAGAAATATATTCAATTTTTCCAACTAAAATACAAATTTGTTAAACATTCCTAATTTATCATGGAGTTCTGGTCTAGGTGGAACCATGGAGCTGAGAGAAAGCTCTGGCTCAATTGCAGAAGTACGTCAGCCATTCCCAGTTCCCAGGGAATTGTTCTCCTCATCTTTGTTACTTTGACAACTACCAACTACACACAGTTTAAAGAAGCATCTGCAAAGTGATTACCACCAGGTAAAATCACAACAAGTCTTGGAGATACACAAGACACAAGGGAGCATGAACCAGCGAAATTTACCGTGGCTCAGCAGATGTCAGGCAGGGTCCAGCACCACAGGCTGTAACCATAAGCACAGTTGTGAAGGAAAAACACTGCATTTGAAGCCCATGTCCCGAGGAAGCTCTGTCCCTACCCTCGTGGCTTGTGCCAGAACACAGCCTTGAGGGTCAGTGAGCCTCAAGCTCACTAACCATGTGTCCTTCAGAATCGTTCCAGGAATACTGTGCTGGTGTGCACTCACCCACTCACTCTTCATCAAGGATGGCCCCACCAGTGCTACAGACACACTTGGACTAAAAGGTGGGCTTTTAGTTTTGAACAAGCGATATCCTTTAGGAGAAACACAAACACAAAGAAGAAGAGGACAAAGCCCCTCTCGAGTTCAGACTTTGCGCTTCCACACAGCAGCATCCGTGATTTGTTCCTCCCTAATACTTCTTTTCCAGTTCCTTCTTAAACCTAAGTATTCTAAGCTTCAAGCCAAGGCTCTGAGAGGCCATCACTAGTTCATCTTCACTGTTCCCAGTTCCTTCTCCAGGACAGAAGACTTGAAAGTTTTAAGGGACTATTCTGTTTTCAAGTGGTTTCATTCTCCCTGTTTGGACCTATGAACCCTACTCGTACTTCTCATTGGGACTATTTCCAGGCAACAAATTCACCAGTCCCATGCAGAATAAAGGAAAAAGATAGAGGTCAAATATTATCAACTCTATCTATCAACACCGGAGTAGAAACTGTAGTTATGAACTAAAATGATTGGTATACACAAGAAAAATTGTATTTGTGGAAATAACTCACCTCCACATAAGAATGATTACTGTAAATACAGGCTTTTCTCTGTAGAATTCCACTGTCACTAACCACCCAAGTCACCTCCAACATCACAGGGCAAATAAATTATAGACAAGCAAAGATGGCATCCAACCTTCCACTCAGACATCACACTTACCTGATTTTGTTGGGAAGGCTCAACAAATGCCGCTCTTCTATTTCCACATGGCAACGCTCTGCATCCATGGGAATGAGTCTCCTTCCCCATTCTTTCTTGAGCATAGAGACATCATATGATCACATCAATAATGTGATCCTATAGAATAGGGAAGGAGCAGTCATCATGTGTCCATTTCAACGGATGAATTCTAAGAACAGGATGAATGCTATCTAGGAAAATTAAATTCCTTTCACAGTATACTGGTGGCTATTGTAATGCTGTCATGGTAAAGGTACCTGCAGTCATAGTTGTCATGAATTGTACATAATGAGAATATTACCCACTTCACACTGTGAGCAGGGTTAAAGTTCCAAGAAAGTATTTCTACAACTATCCCCAAGGTCCCAGATCCTATATAGCCCTGCACTTTCAGTCCTCCCCTAGCTAGTTGGAAATCACAGATGTATGCCAAGAAATAGAGAGTTGAAACTCCAAGGTCTCATCCATGATGCCTGGAATCATCCCAAAACAAGTTTTCCCCATCGCTTCTGGCACATTATTCTTCTAAGCAGTGAATGTCTAGATGCTCCGTGACTGGCTTACTTCCCTTAACAGAAGCATCTCGAGTTCTATCAATTTTTCCTCAAATGACATATCTACGTTCTCTCTTTTTTTTTAAGAAGGATTAAATGCCTTTATTGCCAAACTCAGTTAAGCCCCTTGGTGGTGAGTGGTACTAGGGTGTGAACTCAGCATCTTGTGTTTCCTAGGCAGGCACTGCACCACTTGAGCCATAGCCCTTAACCCAACTCATTTATCTTAATTCTTGGCGGTTCTGGGGTTTGAACTCAAGGCCTTATACTAACTAGGCAGGTGCTTGACTGCCTAGTTTCTTCTTCTTGCAGAATAGATTTGTGATGGTGAGGCAAGACTGTCTTAAGTCATGGATGTCTCTCATGGACTTGTCTCTTCCATGTGTACCTGCTGTAGTTTTGCTTTTCTTCCATGTTATAATGTAGTACAAGGCCCTCACCAGATCCAATCAATAGATTCTTGACTTCTGATGTACACAATAGTCCACAAAAATACACTTTGATTGTTATAAAACATTCAATATTCTATTTTAGGTACAAAAAAAAAGACTAAGACAAGAAGAGAGGGAAAATTGCCTTTGAAGGTAATTGGAGTACATATGAAATAACATATTGTTATTTAAAATGCAACTTACATTGTTTCTAGGTTGCTTATAGACTATACTATTGACTGTATTATTTCAAAGTGTAACACATTATTTTTACATATACTTTATATATTACTTTTACTAGTAGCATATTAATTTATTACTTTATATAATAGGATTGTATTATTACAAAGTGTAGGGCAATCATTTAATATAATAAATATGCTGAGAGGAAAGAATGCAGAAACATATAAAGTACTTAAAAAAACAGTGGACGCAAAACAGTGGGGGAAGAAAGAAACATTAAATGAAGACAAGGAACTCTAGCATAGTAATTGCAACTGTCATACACAGTAATCCAAAAATGTCAGCAAATACTATAAAAATAAGTTTTCTGAATTCACCATATTTCTAAATAAGCTGAAATAAACACTAGAAAACAATTTTCAACCCACAAGAAATAAGGTCAAGGCCACACTGCTCAGTCATGGTAGCTTAACTTTGTGGTTCTCCTGACATTGCTTGGAAAACTCTCAGATTGGATTCTTTTTTTTCTCATCAGTTATGCTCTTATTTATTTTTTATTTATGTATATATATTTGTTTCTAATAGTCAAAGTGATCCACAGATAGGTTACAATTTCTTACTTTAGGCATTGGATACATGTCTTGTACTTTTTGTTACCTCCTTCCTCATTCTCCCCTCCCCGTGTCATTCTCCCCCATGAGTTGTTCAGTTGGTTTACACCAAACAGTTTTGCAAGTATTGCTTTTGTAGTTGTTTGTCTGTTTATCTTGTGTCTCTCGATTTTGGTATTCCCTTTCAGTTTCCTAGTTCTAATACCAGTATATACAGTTTCCAATGTACTCAAATAAGATACAGTGATAGTGCAGGTACAACCACGGGAGGCGGATACAAGAGGATCATCAACAATAGAAGCAATGGTTTCACATGACATGTTGAAAGTAATTGCAACAGTGATATATCACTCGTTTCCATAACATGGAGTTCATTTCAGTTAGCATTATCTTATAGCTACGTTCTTTTTAATGGCTGCATAGTACTCTATTGAATTTCTTAACTTGTTATTAAGCAGTAAAGAGTTGAAGGAATTACAGTATTTATATTAGATATACTCAAGACAAGTGAGATAAAATGAAGCAGAAAGTATTAAATATTCTCTGGCCTACTTTTTGTGATAGAATGCATGAGAGTTAAAGTATACCTCATCCCTGAATGCAGGGAATTAATGAACCTCAATGTTTTACTTTTTATTTGTTTTTGGCCAGTCCTGGGGCTTGGATTCAGGGCCTGAGCACTGTCCCTGGCTTCTTCTTGCTTAAGGCTAGCACTCTGCCACTTGAGCCACAGCGCCACTTATGGCCATTTTCTGTATATGTGGTGCTGGGGAATCGAACCCAGGGCCTCATGTATACGAGGCAAGCACTCTTGCCATAGGCCATATCCCCAGCCTCGAACCTCAATGTTTTGACCCCTCTATTCAATTCCTGTGGTGACAATGAGAAGTAGAGACCTATTTAAGTACAGATGAGTCACCAGAGTATATTTTTTAAAAAATCCACCTCCCAGTAATGAGAGGGAAAGAATATCACAGAGATACCCAACAGGGAAATCCCTGCTGATGTGGATAGTGCATCTGCTTCTACTGGAATGTACTTAGAGTTATGAGGCTGTCTCAGTCATCTCTCTTGCATTTTCATGACTAGCCTCATCACAACCAGACAGGGATACCATGTATAGGGAAATGCCTGGGAAACAAAGAGCCATATTCAGAGGCTCATAGGATGTTACCCTTATCACTTCCCTTCTGTGGTTCACGAAATAGACCGCAACAGTAATCAAACTCACCTAACAGTAATGCATATATAATGCAGAGCCTACTTGCATTGATACACTATAGGCTTCAAGTCGTCTAGAATCTATCTATAAAAACAACCTAACATGGCAGTGTTCATTGCACAAAGACTTTATGCACTGGTATATAATAATCTTCCCAATCATATGGGAGACCAGAAATGTCATCCACATGGGACTTGAGATTGAGCAAAGCACATCTGGCTCCCAACAGGGACAGCATGCCTGCTAGACTGCACAGGAGGGGCTGGCAAATTCAGCCACCCAGGTGCATATATTAGTAGAGGCAGCAAACTGGAGAAAGCCCACAAAACCTAGGCCATCACCCAAAGTAGTTCCCGTGAAGCTCAGACCCACACAAGAGTGCAGAAGGAAAGAACATGGACCCAGATCTTGATAAGAAATAAAGGTTTCCAGCTGATACAATCTCTCTCATAAGGTATGTCTTAGAAGCAAGTGTGGATCATCAGCACACACCCACACAAGAGCCAAGAATCAAATGTAGCAGTAAACAGAGTCTTTCTATCTCCCTAGGCGCTTCTGTTAACTCCAACTTTTCCTAGGTGTCATGGGCTATGCACCAGTGATGACAGAAAACACATGTAGCTTCCAACCTCCCTGCCCACACTCTGAAACACTTCTGTGAAAGGTAATGAACATTTTTGTTGGTCCTATTCACTGAGTCCACAGTAGACAGACACTCATACTTCCCTCTAGATGCCCCAGCTCAAGCTAGCCCTTCTCAGGTATCTGAGGGATACTGACTCACAAGTCTGCACACATGCACTACCAAGCATATTACATGTAATCAGTTCACAGGACGGGAGGACCAAAAGCATAAATCTGAAACTACAGCTACAGGAAAAATTCCAAGTCATGTCACAACAGCCTCCAAACCATTCTTCCATAGCAGATGGGTACCCCCCATCTGAATAGAAAGGCTGACCTTCTGTGAGGAATTCATCTCATCCCTTGGTTGCTGTTTTTCCTGCTTTGTGGAGATGATGCTCAGAAATCTCTTGACCTTTCTGCAATAGATATCAATGCTGTATATCCACTCAGCAAATAATGCATACAATGCCTATGTGATCAGATTCTTTATGTAGAATCAACTTCCAGAGGAACTAGCAGTAGAAAGAGAGGAGTGAGCAGAAGTAAACTCATGCAGAACATATCTGCATTACTGGATGGTCAATTTCAAAGTTGAAGGTCTACGAAGCACCTGAAAATGTTACACTGACCCAGCAGATGGTGCTGACAGCACCTGTATCACTTTACATGGCGTCAGTGTAACTCACAATGAGGACTGGTGGCAGAACTGTGTAGAAAAATTGAGAGAACCAGTAGACACCTTAGTGTTTTGGAACATATCTATATAGACCTAATAATGTGACCTCTCCCAAGGAAAATTTCCATGCTGAAAGGACCCGACTGCTTTTCTGTATTGACTCTTGACACAGCACTCTGGATTACCCCTCAGGATGCAGTTCAACCCCTGTGATGGCTGCTAAGCTAAGAACCTCAGAAGTGATTGGAGGCTGTATGTTTAGAGCTGATCAACATCTCTCTGCATCATGGAAGATTAAAGATAACCCTGGAGAAGGGAACCTCCCCACACCCAGAGAATACATATTTATCAATACATAGCCTGAACAGTTTAT